>NW_016183207.1:0-5635 GCF_001687245.7 Rhagoletis zephyria | reverse complement strand
CATGTAAACAGTTAAATATCGCGCACGTTCTTCAAAAGAGAATTGCTTCGAAATTATGAAGTCTTGATGATATGCGCTAAAAAATTTTCACTTACTGTACATTTCCCTCCAGAAGAAGCAGTAGCAAAATCTTGTTTTAATTTGTGGGATAATTCTGGGTGAGTGGTAACAAGATCAACGGAAATAAGGTCAATTGACACTATTTCGCAAACTGGTGCGAAATAAAGTCAACTGACATTATTACCCTTTCAAAATCGATATAAAATCCATCGAAATTATTGCTATTTCAAATTGCTATTTGGCGTCTGCACGACACAGCGCGCCACGGTCGCGAAATAGTGTCAATTGACCTTAATTCCGTTGATCTTGTTGCCTTTCATTTAATTCTGGAGTATAGTCTTCCTATTCCATGTGATTAAAATATGCTACTAACTGAATAGTCTTTTTTCCTTTTTGGAAAATAAATACTTTCCGGAAGAATTGTTAAATTTAAAAAAAAACCTGTACACCCTCAGGTCAAGTGAAACTTCATAGAAAAAATTCCTGAAATTATTTTCTAATATACTTGTCTTTGTCATTACCTAGCCGACTGACTGCCTAACAGTGTCTGGTGTCCAAATACTCAGCTTTTTCTATGCAATTTAATATAAATCAATAAATGGTATAGAGACTAGGTGAGTTTTAAGAACCATAGCAAGGTCCGAGATAGAAGAATTTCAACGACTGCTAAATATGTACAACAACTGGTCAATAAAGACGATTTTTTTTTATCTTAACAGGGAAATTCTGGCTAAGATGGTAAAATGTGTTTCGTAAGACAAGAGAAAAACGGATGATCAGATAGTTCGAAAGAATTTGCTTTTCTAGCACCAACGTCTTGGATAAAAGCTCTCTCATTCACCACTTGTGGTGGAAAGCTATTTTGAGAGAAAGCACTTGTATATAATTTACCTCGTGCCGCTCAAACAGCCGCACTTACCGAGTGAGTGAGTTGGGGTCCTCGGGCAGCGGCATTTTTTTATATAAACTTTTATTCCTTTTTAGTTTACCTTTCTGATATGTATTTTTTTAAATTTTTTATTTCCTAATCTAATTTTATTTTTTTTTTATTGTTCGAATTTCATTTAGTTTTTAGGAAATGATGCATTTTATTTTTTCCTTTTTTAAATTAAATTTCTTAAATGGTTTTGCTTTTAATTTTAAGGTTTTTCTGTTTAAATAAAATTATTTAAATTTTAATAAATTATCTGATTTATTTTTGTAATATATTTAATTTTTCTTTTGTTAACTTCATTTTCTTTAAGTTTTTATAGCGAAAAATATATTTTACCATTTCATTTAAATTTTAGTATCTTATTTTGTTTTCTCTCTTTTTTAATTTAATTTTATTTAAATTTTTAGATTTTGTTTAAAAATACAATTTTTTTTAATCGAATTGAATTTCTAAGATCTACTTTATTTATTTTTATTTATTTTTTGATAAATTTTTTCTTTTTCTAATTTAATTTTTAAAGTTGTTTTTAAAATAATTTTTTTAATGTAATTAATTTTTTTTACTTTTAATTTTTTCCCTTTCAATTTAATTTTCCTTTATTTATAAGTTGAATTTAGTTGAAAAAAAACTAGCAGTAAGCGAAGAGCACACTGTACAGATAATACATCCTCGTTAGCAGATCTTTCAATTCATCTTTCGAAAGACAGTAAAGAGCTTGCAAGATAGTTGCCAGAATTGACAATTGTTTTACGAAAGACTTTTGTCTTTCTAAAGACTGTAGGGAGTTGAAAGACAGTTGACAGAATTTCCATTTAAACGTCATAAAATTCTCGCTTAATCCAAACATAATTTCTCTCCTTCCGGAATGCAGCCAACAAATCACTTGCTGGAATCTTAATTTTTAATGCGTACTAACTTTTCATTGATTCAGAAAATAATGCTATGTTTTCTAACAGTACAGTTCAGAGCTATATCCAAAAAATAAATTTGTTCTTATAGCGGTTGCCGCAAAGGTGGCCTTGCCGAGTATATTTCTGCTATGAAAAAAAAGCTTTTCACTGAAACGATTTACCGTTCGTAGGCGGCGTAAAACTGTAGACCCCTCCGCTTTGTTTGACAACTTCAACGCTATCGAATATCGAATAAATAAATACTAATAAATTATGAATAATACCCGCCGCGTGGGAAAAGTTAATGATCCCCATACTCGTACTTTTTTCGTTATGCAAATTCAAGAACTATTCAACTCGAAATCGCAGTCATTTAATTGTAAACAGCTATTTATCAAGTACTTATCGAATGACATGTAAAACAAATGTAACGAACAAGTATATTATTTCACACGCTACTTAAATTCCCAACAAGCAAATACCGAATAGTCATCGTAAACTGTTAAAGAGACAAGCTTCCACATATTCACATGTTGACATACATATGTACATACATAAGGGTGCATGTATATTTATTTATGGTATTTTACTAGCAATGTAAACACGATTGAGCGCAGCAACCTCCCGCTGCCATGAACTTGAACTTCACGTAGCTCTTACCAAAGACAACATCGCTTGGACAAATATAAATACAAATGTACAAACAAACGTATCTCAATATGCGCGGTAGCTGACAACGGTAGCAGCAGTCATAAAAAAGGGGCCTATCGAAACAGCAGTGAAGAAGAAACAAAAGTTAAAAAAAGAAAAAAAAATACCAAAAACAAATACAATATGAAAACGAAATGACTCGGCAATGCTTACACACATGTGGTGCCTTTAACGAATGTTCATTGCAAAGCTTTCGCAATTTATGCGTGTGCCAAGTCACACGAAAAAGCAGAAGAGTAGAGGTGAAAAAAGTCGCACAAACAACAGCAAACAGTAAACAACAACAGAACGAAGTATAGGCTGAAAATACATTATACGCGCACGCACAACATAAATACATACATACATACAGTATTGGCCAATACAATAGCACCACATTTCAAAAGTGATATTGTTTCCCACTCATGTTTATTTATTTTTTATTTTTAGGAATTTTCAAGTTAAAATACAGTTCATTCTCTAACAAAACCCATATAAAGCTTAAAACTTTGTAGAAATTACAAAAAAATGCAATAAATTTTCACTCAAATTTCAAACTTTTTTCTCAGAAGTGTTAGAATTTTTTTGAGTACGCAGTTTTATAGCGCATTCAATTTTAGTCTTAAAAATCACTTGATTTCAAAAACCGCGTCTAACACTTCTGAGAAAAAAATTTGAAATTAGGTGAAAATTTGTTGCATTTTTCCGTAGTCTTTTACAAAGTTTAAAACTTAAATTTATATGGGTTTTGTTGGAGAATGAACTGTTTTTAATTAAAATTCTTGAAAATTAATAATTAAACATAAGTGGCAAACAATATCACTTTGAAATGGGGTGTGCTATAGATATGGCCAATACTGTAGGTACGCATTTTTTTGTATACCGGTAAACAGCCGCTGCCGAGAAGGTGTAAACATTGACTACTTAAAAAAAATTAAATAAATAAATAAAGACCGCCTTTCAGCAATGATAAATAAGCGGCAAGCGGCGCTAATAAAAAGTGACAAGAAACAGCAACAAAAATGCACTAAAAGCAAAGAAGATGAAAAAACACAGAAACTTATCGGCGCTAGCTGGCTCAGCTCAGCACAGCACAGCACAGCACAGCAGGTGTATGAGTGAAGATAAAGGGCCTTATGCATAAAAAGTGAGCTTAAGCTCAGACTCAATTTTTGCACTGAAAGGGTGAGCTCAAGCTCAAGAATTTGTACTGAAAAACGAGTCGGAGCTTAAGCTCACTTTTTATGCATTAGGCCCAAAGTGTGGCACATAAACATATATTGTAATGTTTTATTGTTGTTATTGGTGGCTAACTGTATACTGCTGACATATGTTGGCACATACATACATACATACATATAACGACGTTGCTTATTAAGTTGTAAGTTTACGAGACGTTTATGGTAAACATCGAGCGGCAAAGGCAGTTGATTCAGCCTCATATGAAAACGTTCATAAATATGTATGTTTGTATGTATGTGCATATACCTTGTAGTAGTATGTGCTCGGAATGGATTGACCCACTGGGAAAATAGGTAAGCACCTTGCGAGGTAAGCCATGTTTTCTTTCAGTTTTTAGTACCAAAATTGTCATCATGGCCAATGTCATCTACTAGTAAAGCACAAAATGAACNCTCTGCATTACACGTAACTTACTTTGTAAAGCGGCTCAGAAGTATGTCTGATACCAAATGTACATTCTAAATTCCTACTTACATAAGGCGGCCATGCCTTTGTAAAAGTAAGGGACGTTCGGCAGGGAAATGGTAATGACTGCCAGGTGAAGAGTAAGTTGCTAATAAGGTATTATTTCGTGCTCCTAATTCCTACTGGGGAATTTATATGTTTTAAGTTTGCATTTCAACGCACAAACACATCGTTAAATTGTGTGTGTGTGTCATTTCTTTATTCCCCGTCTACCCATCAAAGTTCTTTTTATTAAATAATGGCAGCGCATCTGGACGCATATCAAAGTATTTTATTGTAATAAGCCTCAAAAAACTGTTAACATTTAGATAAGCGTCGACTATTTACAAGCGGGCATATTTTTTTTTTTATATCCACAGTGTGTGGCTGTGTTTTCACGCATGCGCAACTTTCTTGGTATTAAATTTTTCATTTCACTTTTAATTCGCTTGAATTTAATTATTGTATATGTGTATGTAAATGGCCACTTATTTAGTGACTAGTTCTTTTGAATATATTAAAAAGTTTACACAAAACGTTTAGAGACAATTTTTGGTGGCAGCGCATTTAAATACTTTAAAAGAGCTACTTTCTATGGCGGAAGTTATTTGTATGCAAAAAAGAGAACTCTCTAAAGAAATAGACGACAAACTGATCAATAAATAAATAAATATGATACGGCACATATATATTACAGCAACATTAAATTAGACTTTTTCAAGCAGCAGAAGGCTTTTACTTTCTAGTTAATCTCATCTATTGCTCTTATTGAAGATTATTTATTATACTTTTCGGATTCTGGGCTAATTGACCTAATGTGTCTGAGTGCAAGAAAAAACTTCTTAGCTATTTCAAAAAGTTGAATTAACCGAAATTGACCATCAACTCATAATCGATTCTTTATTATGTTCATAAGTTTTTCACTAATTTTATAAAACACACTTTCACTGCAAACTAACGCCGAGTATTTTATGATAAATATTTACATTAGGGTAATCCAAAGTTTTTTTCTGTCGCCATCCGCCATAACTGAAGAATAAAAATAAGGAAATATTTATTTTTTCGCTTTGAAATTGTGTCCCTGGGCTTGCAAGTTTTCATATAAATGTTTCGCTATAAAATCGTTAAAAAGACATACTTTTTGATCGGATGGGATTATTTCCTTAAAATATTACAAACAACTTTTTAATGACCACATCACGTGCCTTCTGAAAGAATGTTTAGTAAATTATGTACAAAGTTAAATTATACATCAAAATTAGTTTTTTTAAGATCTCTGTACGGAAATACTCTTATTTTCGGTAGCACAGTTAAATATTAATCGATTTCAAAGTAAACAAGTAAGAAAGTCTAAGTTCGGGCGGAGCCGAACATT
>NW_016183203.1:0-5635 GCF_001687245.7 Rhagoletis zephyria | reverse complement strand
AATACCATTGATTTTTTGAATTTTTCTGTTTGCGGTGTTGCGCACTTTCTTCCATATAACGAACGTTCGCATTTTATATGAAATGGATGAATGCGCGTGTAGCGTTGTTGTTTTTTATTCCAATATTTTAAATTAAGCTTCAACACCTTCAACGAAAAAAGTTCTCAAAAATCTACGCGAATTGAATATACTATCTCGATCATTTAAACATCTCGGACTCGCCCACCACTAAAAATGATTATTTAAATGTAAAGTATATATTAAATGATATTTAATATTTTCCTTAGAAATGAAATTTCGACAAATTTGTTTAAACAAAAATGTTAAGCGCATATGCAGAATGTGGAAGCGAGATTCTTCTGCTTGCGTTTCTTTGTTTATATCATTTATCAGTTTAAGCACATACGATTAAATGTAAAAAAATATTTTTAATTGCGGATCCGAAAGAAATATTTATTAGTTGCATTGATTTACTCAAAAATAGTGCCGAAAATCAATCGATTTCGCTGAAGGTGCCGGCTGCTTCCGAAAGGGCCGAAAAAGGCACAATGCACACTCATTTTCCATCACTGTCACACATACACTATTCTCTTGACTTCGTTTTCCCCTTCCGATAACTTTTTGCTTCCGCGCTTGACCAGCACCGCTGTGCCGCAGTCGCCCGTGACACATATGTGCTGATTTGGGCATCCCTACATTAAGGAATAGCCTGGAATTCTTTTGTAGAATTTAGTTATTTATTTTTAACATTTATTGTTGCTTTGTTTGTACCTCAATAATGGTAAATAGAGTGCCAGTTACTGTCGAAATTCGACAGTTTTTCTAGTTTTTAGGAGCCTTGGAGAGGGTTTCTAACTAAACACGTAGTAAACCTTATACGGTACAAATTAACTTACCATCTTCTGCTTTGGAACTAAAACGAAACTAAATTTTTTTTATCTTAGAAGGTCTTTGGACTTCAGCAGGACTTAGAATTGACCCGATACATTCCACTTTATCGATAAATATTAATGATTTGATACATATCGATAGTTCGATGAATTTCAAAAACACTAAAATCCGATAACTCAACAAAATTCGTTAACTCGACCAATTTCAATAACTGTGAAATTCGACGGCCCGATAAATTTCGATAACTCAAAAAGTAAATTCTTTGGATACCTTTAAAAATTTTTCCTTTTGACAGCTCCATATTTTTCGAAAGCAATAGAAAAATTTTGATAACTCAGTACACTTTGTTAGCACGATAAAATTCGATAAGCAGTGATAAATCAATAAGCTTATATAATCTTGAAATTTCGATTAATGGATATATTTTGAAAATTCCATAAACTTCGATTCGATGAATCAACCAATTTCAGTAGATCAATAATTATCGATAACTCTGTAAGTTGAAAGAACTCCATGCATTACTAAAACTCGATAAATTTCGTTAAGTCTATAAATAAAGATAATTCAATAAATATCGATAACTTGATACATTTCTTTAACTTGACAAATTTCGATAATCCCACATGTTTTTATAGCTCGATAATTCTCCGTAAATTTCGACAACTAAGTTTCTGTGTCTATAAATTTTGGAAACTCAATAAACATTGATCTTCTAGACACTTCAAACTTGCACCTTATTATACTGGAATGAATGGGCTAATGAGGACAAATCACGTTGGAGGAGGACAATCCTCCTCAAAGGAGGACGGTTGGTCAGCTTAACTATGATTACTGGGCCTAGGGTTGCCAGATTCTGAAATGGAGAAAGGAGTACATTTCTATTTGCGATAGAAAAAAGGCATTACAGAACTTAAAAAGGGAGTACGATTTTTGTTTTAATTGTTTTGTGCAATTTATTGTTACAAATCTATATATTATCTATTATCTATTATCTATTGATTCTACCGAGCCGATTTCCAAACCAAGAACACCATTGGAAAGGCATTTTTCTGTAGATGAGCTTTTATGGTTCCAAAATTGGTTGAAAATTACGGCCTAAACCGTCGTTTAAACATTTCCGTATTTGTGTATAGATGTTGCTGCAACATGTTCAATTTGACATGTTTCGCATGTTGTTTCACTTCGCATTTGAAATTAAGCTTTGAAATAAAGATAAATATGAAGGTGAAGAAATAAATGATAACGATGAAGCCAAAAAAAGAAGACAAAAGTGAAGATAAAGACGAAAATGGAGACAATGACGGATACATAAGAATCAGGGTAACTGAAAAGGTAAGAAAATTTCTTGAATGTATGAAGTGAAACTTCTTTAGCGGCAGTTGGTTGGTTGGGAGTAAATTGTCAAATTCAAGGGGAATAATGCACATGGAAATGGTTCTCAGCGGTTTAGCGGTTTGATAATAAAAAAGATGCCTAGAGATACAGGCAAAAACGAAAATCAAGGTAAATTTAAACACTTTAAGGTTAAGGTGAAGAGGAATATGCAGAGATAATGCTAAATATGAAGAAAAGGATGAGGATGAAGATCGATATTGTTATCGATATAAAACTCGATATTTTTATCGATATAATAATCGATATTGCTATCGATAAAATAATCGATATTGTTATCGATACTGTTATTGATTAAATAACCGCTATTGTATACTGATGATTGTTATATCTATCGATGAATAAATCGATTTTGCAATCGTTGTATTTTTCTATATGTTTATGGTTATTGTTATCGGTATATTTATTGCAACAATCGGAACATGGAATGCGATCACATTACATGACATCACCTCACATTATATCACATGATATGATGAGACATCACATTATATTACATCTTATAATATGATATCACATCACACGATATCTCGTGACATAACATCATATGATATGACGTCACATTATATAGCATGACATCACACGATATGACATCGTATGACATGACATCGCCTTACATAACGTGACATTACATGATATGACATCATATGGTATGTCATCATATGACATGACATCACAGGATATGGCAGCACATGACATGACATCCTATCATGTGACGTAAAATTACGTCACATCTTATCACGTCATCACACCTCATCTCATCTACCTGAATAGATAAAGAAAAGGATAAAAGAAAAGATATGAAAGATAAAAACAAAGATGAAGACCAAGGTAATTTTACCGATTTCAAAACCAAGAACACCGTTGGCAAGGTAAATTTCTGTAGATCAGGAGAGTTTTTATAGTTTCGAAATTGGTTGAAAATGGTTGTTTAAAAATTTCCATATTTGTGTATGGTTGTTTATGCAACCTGTTCAATTTAAGCTGTTTCGCATTTTGTTTTACTTCGTATTTGAAATTAAACTTTGAAATAAAGATAAATATGAAGATGAAAACAAGTGATAACGATGAAGACAAAAAAAGAAGGCAAAAGTGAAGATAAAAACGAAAATGGAGATAAAGGCGAAAATGGAGACAATGAGAAATACATAAGAATTAGGGTAACTGAATTGAAATTTTCCATAAAAGTTACTGAAATTTATCGAACCATCGAAGTTTATAATTATCGAAATTTATCCATGCTTATTAAATTATCACAACGTATCGAATTATTCAAATTGATCAATGTTTATTGAGTTTCCAAAATTTATAGACACAGAAACTTAGTTGTCGAAATTTACGGAGAATTATCGAGCTATAAAAACATGTGGGATTATCGAAATTTGTCAAGTTAAAGAAATGTATCAAGTTATCGATATTTATTGAATTATCTTTATTTATAGACTTAACGAAATTTATCGAGTTTTAGTAATGCATGGAGTTCTTTCAACTTACAGAGTTATCGATAATTATTGATCTACTGAAATTGGTTGATTCATCGAATCGAAGTTTATGGAATTTTCAAAATATATCCATTAATCGAAATTTCAAGATTATATAAGCTTATTGATTTATCACTGCTTATCGAATTTTATCGTGCTAACAAAGTGTACTGAGTTATCAAAATTTTTCTATTGCTTTCGAAAAATATGGAGCTGTCAAAAGGAAAAATTTTTAAAGGTATCCAAAGAATTTACTTTTTGAGTTATCGAAATTTATCGGACCGTCGAATTTCACAGTTATTGAAATTGGTCGAGTTAACGAATTTTGTTGAGTTATCGGATTTTAGTGTTTTTGAAATTCATCGAACTATCGATATGTATCAAATCATTAATATTTATCGATAAAGTGGAATGTATCGGGTCAATTCTAAGTCCTGCTGAAGTCCAAAGACCTTCTAAGATAAAAAAAATTTAGTTTCGTTTTAGTTCCAAAGCAGAAGATGGTAAGTTAATTTGTACCGTATAAGGTTTACTACGTGTTTAGTTAGAAACCCTCTCCAAGGCTCCTAAAAACTAGAAAAACTGTCGAATTTCGACAGTAACTGGCACTCTAGTTACCATTATTGAGGTACAAACAAAGCAACAATAAATGTTAAAAATAAATAACTAAATTCTACAAAAGAATTCCAGGCTATTCCTTAATGTAGGGATGCCCAAATCAGCACATATGTGTCACGGGCGACTGCGGCACAGCGGTGCTGGTCAAGCGCGGAAGCAAAAAGTTATCGGAAGGGGAAAACGAAGTCAAGAGAATAGTGTATGTGTGACAGTGATGGAAAATGAGTGTGCATTGTGCCTTTTTCGGCCCTTTCGGAAGCAGCCGGCACCTTCAGCGAAATCGATTGATTTTCGGCACTATTTTTGAGTAAATCAATGCAACTAATAAATATTTCTTTCGGATCCGCAATTAAAAATATTTTTTTACATTTAATCGTATGTGCTTAAACTGATAAATGATATAAACAAAGAAACGCAAGCAGAAGAATCTCGCTTCCACATTCTGCATATGCGCTTAACATTTTTGTTTAAACAAATTTGTCGAAATTTCATTTCTAAGGAAAATATTAAATATCATTTAATATATACTTTACATTTAAATAATCATTTTTAGTGGTGGGCGAGTCCGAGATGTTTAAATGATCGAGATAGTATATTCAATTCGCGTAGATTTTTGAGAACTTTTTTCGTTGAAGGTGTTGAAGCTTAATTTAAAATATTGGAATAAAAAACAACAACGCTACACGCGCATTCATCCATTTCATATAAAATGCGAACGTTCGTTATATGGAAGAAAGTGCGCAACACCGCAAACAGAAAAATTCAAAAAATCAATGGTATTTTCTAGACACTTCAAACTTGCACCTTATTATACTGGAATGAATGGGCTAATGAGGACAAATCACGTTGGAGGAGGACAATCCTCCTCAAAGGAGGACGGTTGGTCAGCTTAACTATGATTACTGGGCCTAGGGTTGCCAGATTCTGAAATGGAGAAAGGAGTACATTTCTATTTGCGATTGAAAAAAGGCATTACAGAACTTAAAAAGGGAGTACGATTTTTGTTTTAATTGTTTTGTGCAATTTATTGTTACAAATCTATATATTATCTATTATCTATTATCTATTGATTCTACCGAGCCGATTTCCAAACCAAGAACACCATTGGAAAGGCATTTTTCTGTAGATGAGCTTTTATGGTTCCAAAAGTGGTTGAAAATTACGGCCTAAACCGTCGTTTAAACATTTCCGTATTTGTGTATAGATGTTGCTGCAACATGTTCAATTTGACATGTTTCGCATGTTGTTTCACT
>NW_016183202.1:0-5635 GCF_001687245.7 Rhagoletis zephyria | reverse complement strand
GTACCAAAGCAACAACAGTATCAGCAAGTGCCACAGCAGCAGCAGCAGCAGCCCCAGCAACAGCCGGCCGTACCGAATCAGCAAGCACAACAGCAACAACCACCAGCACCAGCAGCCGTACAACAGCCGCAACCTCAACAACAACAGCCGCAACAGGCACAACAACAAGTAGAGCAACCACAGAAGGCACCACGGCAACAACCACAACCAGCAGATGGTGGTGCACAAGCTTCTGTAAATACTCAAAAACAAAACATTCCGCCGAAGTATTAAAGCGACAAGTCTTTTGAATATGCTTCCGCTATACGTTAACGTTACACAGCTGCAGTTATTTACTAATCAAATAATCATATACGATCAAAACAGATGCCATTTTTCTCACTGGCATAAATCAATTTAAAAGCGTGTTATTCTTACCAAGGCTCACGGCTTTGTGCGTCAATATAAGGCCGCAAATATGTGTCGGCAATGTTGCATATTTAAAATTCCATTTTTAACTGTAATTCATGACGGTTACATACATACATACGTACAAATCGATTTGGCATTTTATTTTCCTCTAATGCGAATATTCGAATAAAATGTAGATGCATACCAAATTTTTTAAGTATTGTACATTTAAATTGATCAACTGTGAAGTTTTTGTGTAAATATGTATATCAGCACTTTAATTAGTTACTTTACTTTCATCAATCATTTATTTACTGTATATGCATGATGTAAATATTTTATTAAACCTACTACTACTACTAGATTTGCGAATTCAACGAAACAATCTTCGAAACCGGAATTAACTTTTTATACTTGCTCTCTTAAAAGTATATTAAAACTCATTTGAGGAAATTTAATAATATAACCAGTATTTTATTTATTAGCTTGTATATACTAGGTCACAATGCTCCCCAGATGGATTTTTTAATTCAAATTATACTTCATGTAATAGGTTGTTTTTTAGGGCTTCGTTTATAATTTTAATAGCGAAAAAACCAGGGCTTCGTAGCGGAGCGGAGCAAAGGACCAAGGAGCTAAGGAGCAAAGGATTTTAGCTGGGGCGGAGCTAGAATAAAGAGTTAAAAAAATCATTTGCTCCTTAGCTCCTTAAAGAAAAAATTTCAGCTTACAAATTTACTTTTTTTTATATTTTTTTGCCACCGAAAACAACCTCGTTAAATAACATTCCATGAAAAACCGATGACTTAACATCTAATTTTATTTACAAGACAAAATACATTGGGATCATATAAATATGTAGTGTAGGTTGTGGGAAATCGCGATTGAAGTTTGGAATAAAATTTCTCAAAAACGCGAAGATAGATTTTCTCCAAAGTGTCAGAAAATGTTACTAGTTCACAAAACTCTTAAATTATTTAAGTTTTAATGTTTATTGTTAATTAGTTTTGAATTTATGAAGGATTTTCTTTAGTAAAATTTTGTCGTAAGCGCCATTTGTCCGCAATTTGGCAGCCACTTTGTATGAAATACGACAAAATGTGATCAAAATTTATACTAAATTAACGTCATTTTTAAGATATTGATTAGTTTAATATGGCTGCATGACTAACTAAATTTTTACTCAATTATAGAAAAAATTGTAGTCAATATCTCGGAAACTAAAGGAGATATCTGAAAACTGATAACACCAATCGAAAGACCTTATTTCAAAATATATAACTGCATCTAGAACTAAAAATCGTCAAAATTGCGCTTACGACAATCTTTACCCAGGCGACGATAAGTAAATAAATAAATAATTAGTAATTTTTAAGCGAAAAACACAACAGACTTCAATTCTGATATACAAATTTAGGATTACCGTTAATTTCTCCATGATCCAATGATCGGATCTAAATCAAATCAGTATGGAATCACCCTTCGAATTATCGAAATCAGTTAACGTGGTCCATATATAAAAAAAAATATTCCGAGGAATTGATAACCTGCTTTTTTTAAGTCAGTTAAACAAATTTTATTGGGAGCAGGAGCGGAGCTCGGAGCGAAATAAAATACTGGAGCGGAGCTAGAGCGGAGCGATGGCAAAAAAATCTTTGTTCCGAGGCCCTGGAAAAAACGCTACTGCAGTCGAGTGTTGTTTCAAGGTTAGTGTGACTTCCTGAAATAATGAAATCTCTTTACAATGAGTTTAGGTTTGGCTATAAAACGTGCCGTGACTTTTTTCTACAGCAGCTCACTTCGAAAATCAGTAGCATTTGTCTTCTCTGGTTTTAATTGAATTCCAATGCTGTTGCTTGATTTCAAATATGGACACAATGCCTTGTTATAATTTAAATAATAGACAGGGTTTATTAAGATCTACTATCAAAGAAATTTTATTTAAATGCTTTAAAATGGGTTATAAAAATGTATAAAAATAAATTTTCCAAATCGCAGGTTAATACTTTAAATGTAATTATGGGTTAATTTTTAAATATACTTTTAAAACTAATTTTATTTTAAACAAAATCTTGCTAATGCTGGATTTTCAGACCAAATAAGTAGCACATTTTTTTTTATTTCTTTGTGAAAAATTAAACTTATTTATATATACTCATAATATGACTTTAGAATGAATGTTGCTTGGAAAAGCTTTCATGTAAAACGGATTTATGTATTTAAGTATGAATATGCAGTTTAAGGAGCAATCGCTTTACTCAAAATCTGCTTGCTGGAAAAATATGCTTATTGTTAGGCCAGGGTTAGGAAACGTGTGGGGTATTCTTTTTTTTCTTGATGCTTGTTTTCACTAAAAGCCGGTTGCACTTTGTGATGAAACTAAGAAAAAATCAACTAAACTTTGTATTTTTCATACGGAACTATTTTTTTAATATCCTTTTGCTTATTTGAAATAAATTTTTGGTAGAAATTAGGCTTTTAAAATTTGAGGTGATATTCGGAAACGAAAATTCTCCAAAGCATTGCCTATTGATTTAATTGTTTAACAACTTTGCTTAAATGTTAAAGACCGTTTTAAACTAGACAGGTTTTTTTGGTCGAACGAGAGCTTTGGATAAATAAATAAAAATAATAATTATCAGTGGGAATTAAATTGTCTATACTTTTTACGAGGAAATAATAAAGGACCTCATTGAAAATCAATTTTAGGCAAAATTGCGTTGAAACTAACATTAAATTTTGGAATCTTGTGTTTTACAATATTTTTTTTTGGTTCTATTCGAAAATTAAAAGCTTGAATTTGAATGCTTATTGACTTAATTAATAGATTTTTTGTAAATTTGGTTTAACGTGTTATTTTTTTCCTGCTTATCGGTGATGATTAAGCAAATAAATAAATAAATTAGGCTAATTTCTATCTAATGAACCTTCAAGACTATATAAAAAGATTAATTGTTCAATATTAATTTTGAGCTTCCATAATTTTCAATTTAAAATTCACTAATCCTTAAACGTCAAAAAAAAAAGTCAATCTATCAACAGCATATCTTTCCCGCATGCAGATTTTCCCCAAGCAACAATTTTAATTTGACAATTCGATTTGATATGATCGGTTATTTCAATTCATACATGTTAAATTCCAATTAGAATTAGCAATTGATGCAATTGGTTTATATTCTCTAATTCATCAAACAATTAGAACTAGTTCAACTAATTCCCATTAGATAATTGAAATTTTTATTCCAATGGTAAAACTAATTACAATTAGTTGCCATTAGCAAAAAAAATTGGTTTACCTTTACAATTAGGAATCTAATTGACTTCTGCTAATGCAATTAGATATTCAATTAGCTCGAATTAGAATCAATTATTTTGATATTTTCAAAAACAAAAAAAAAAACTAAAACATTCATAATATTAATTTCACACATATATATATTACTTATGTACATAATATGTACTACATATATTACATACATGCACACCTATTTAACGTACGTACTAACTGTTTAATAACTAGAATGACCGGGTATATTCGCTTTCAGCAATACGAGCTTTTCAAAAGAAAAGTCCGTCAAGCGACCCCGCCTTGGACTATTAATAATGCCCGCAAAGGAAAATAGTCGCTCCACAGGGCCTGAAGACGTAAGCGGTGTGTTGCAAAACAGTGCTATTTCCTTTAATGTAGGATATTTGGACCATATATGGGAAGTTTTATAATCATCATTCCAATATTGATAACTTACATCATTATTCGTTCACTTCAATAATTCTTTGGAAAAAATTTTTTGATTCTAATTCGAGCTAATTGAATATCTAATTGCATTAGCAGAAGTCAATTAGATTTCTAATTGTAAAGGTAAACCAATTTTTTTTTTGCTAATGGCAACTAATTGCAGTTAGTTTTACCATTGGAATAAAAATTTCAATTATCTAATGGGAATTAGTTGAACTAATTCTAATTGTTTAATGAATTAGAGAATTTCACAAAAGAAGGTTAATTAGCAATCACTAGCATTATCTAATCATTATTTAACGAGTATGTTTCAATTAAGCTCAAAGGCGACGCTGAGCAAAAAAAAACTCCAGCTTAAAGCGAGCAAAAATTTCTGCAGCGCAAAATAACAGCGGTTGACAAAGATCATAAAAAATGAGCAATTGCATGAGTTCAAGCGCACATAAAAAAGAATGTACATATGTACGCACGCTTGATGCAAAAAAATATTTGTATCATTGTACGTACGTATGAAAGTGTATGCAGCATAAACAATTTTCTTTCTAAAGCACATTTTGCGTATATTTTTTTATATAACTAAACATATTATAAACATGAATATACTATATAAATATTATATGTATGTATGTTTTGTGGGTATGTGATTGTGTTCAGCAGATGAGCCACTTATCGAATTGACGTAACCTTTTGTTGTAGTTATGCAGTCACTGATAAATTTGCGTAAAAGCAGTTTTTATTTGACCTTGGCATCATAAGGCAAAAAACAAAAACACAATAGTAGAGTACATAGCAAAACTAAGTGTGTAGCAGTAAAACGACGAAAGTTTACGTGGCGGTGGCGTGTAAGCTTAAGCTTGTTTTATGCTTATGCACTGGTTTATAAACAAACGTTTAACGGCACCATTATATGGATATGCTAAATGATACAATCTGATTTACAATGTTTGTTGTAGCAATTGAAATTGGCACGAAATTATGTTATGTTATGTTGTATGTTGTATGTATGCATATATTAAGTTTTAAGCAATTGGACAATGAAATGCTTTTATTTAATGAATACACTTAGGATTTTGAATGCAACAGAATATATAAAAAACAAACTATTTAATAATTAATCAGCAATTACTTTTAATTGTTTAGCAACAAAAGAGTATACATTTATTTTATTTTCTTTTAATCATACTTCTTTTCTTTTCGTAAATTTGTTTTTAATATTTGTGAGCAGTAGTTATTGTTTTCATCATGCTTTATAAATACATACTTTAGTAAGAGAAAACGAACGAAAGTCACAACATTTTACGGCGATTACTTTCCATGTTCTCCACTACACTTACGACGAGTCATCGATGGCCAGCTACAACAGCCACGCCTCTAACATTTTCAGAAAAAATAAGGCATTCTTTCCTCCTCTTGCGTGCCCTGATGAAACTGCTCAGACGAGGTAGCGCTCAGAAGCACTAAGCTAGAATCGCCACTCATTTTCTTCGCGGCAGTTTCCTTAACACAGTT
>NW_016183200.1:0-5636 GCF_001687245.7 Rhagoletis zephyria | reverse complement strand
TCACTTTGAAATGGCGTGCTATAGATATGACCGATACTGTATATTTTCTTTCTTTCCATTCATTTAAACTTGGATGCCCTGCTGGAGTTGCAGGCCGCATGCGCATCTAAAGTTAACTGCCAGAATTGCCCTGTTAGTGGCATTTTGAAAAGTTTTGGCCACTGCGCTTAAGCTTATTTCTTGTTTATTATTTTTATTTTTTTTTTTTGTATAAAATAAAAATATGCAGGAAAAGATAATTGCTTTCTATTTTATAAAAAAAAAACGCGAAAATGAAGCGAGGAATCAGGACCGGCTTTAGAAGCAAAGACGCCCGGGGCGTAAATGGAACGAGGCGCGCTTTGATAATCATGTGTTTTTTTAGGATAGTAAATGTATTGCAAAAATAGTCGAAATTTAAGAATTTTTATGGTCTTGCAGCGAGTTTAAATTTTTTAAATTTGGTATACTGAGTAAGTCCTAGTATAATGATAAGATCTTAATTCACAGCTGGGCAGCGTCTGCCCGGCAGGCCAGATTTTCATAATTGGAAATTTTATGCAATAAAAAAACGCCACATCAAAATTTTGCAATCCCAGCATAAGACTCTCAACACCACTTGTGAATCCCCGAGGTGTATTTAGAGTTATTTATGTAATTGCCAAGTAGTGCTAGGCAAAAAACGCAGACTTCTCCAGTCTCTCCAACCTACGAATTTTTTAAGCTTCCTCTTATGAATTATGTCTTCATTCGCCTCCTCAACTCACCCTTTCGACCATTTTCGCTGGCATCACCAATTTAATAGCGGCAAACATTTTCTCAAATACCGAGCCAGTATTGAAGAAATGTGAACCTTTAATGCTCACCGGCATGCCCTCTTCGACATACAAGCTAAATCTTTTCATAAGCGATGGACTAATTTGAAAGAAGTGCGCCATGCTGAAGTCCTCAAAGTCGCCGATTTGCATAAAACCACCAACAATCAAATTGTCATTGCTTATTAAGAAGATATCTTGCAATATAAATCTTGCACGCAATATTTCAGTCATATTGAATTTGTTGGGGTCGTATTTGCCAGGGCGCATTAACACTAAGCATGGGCCATCCTCCATTAGCGGTAGCGGCAAGTAAAGCGTAACGCTGGAGATCGTATGTGATTTAAACCAATATACGTATGTATGTAAATGATATGAAATTTTCGCTTACCCCAAACGTATAATGGCGCGCAGCCGTTGATCATCCACAAAGTTGTGTTGATTCAAATCGGGCATCGCCGTACGCAAAGTATAGTATTGATTCAGTTTTCGTTTCGCCTTCTCCAGACTAAATTTGCAGTCACGCAGGAAACTTACAAGAAATTGATCGCTCGTGCGGCACTTCAAATGTGGTTGCCTTAGCAACCATTCTCTGAACGCAGCGATGTCCACGGCCAGACGCTCGGGCACTTCATTCAATTCGGCAATCGCCTTATGCTGTAGCGCCGGTGTTAGTGGGCGTATATTTAGTGAGGGCGTGTCCATTTCCTTTTTTTTCACGTCTTCGATTACGACAAAAATAGTTTTAAATGCTGCTGCCGCTACATCTACTGTCCATTTGATTATTTCTCGAGTACAGAAAAATTACAAGTGAATTGTTTTTTGTTTACATATTACAAATACTATACAGTATGTACTATGTACATTAAAGGCTCACAGATAAATTTGTCGCGATTACAAATATTGACGTGTGTGTGCATTACAAATGCAATACTCTTTGTTCATTTATTTTACTTAGAGGTACTTGTACATATCGCTACCTAAATCAAAATAGGACCAACTCAAAAAATTCCAAATGTTTAGTAGAGGCAAAAACTGTTGATGCTGCGCCAGCAACAAGAGCAAAACAAATACAGTCTTAATTGTTTTTTTGTTTTCGGTTAAAGAAGAAGACATTTTAGTGGATGTTAGAAATATGGTCTGTGTACTGTTTTATGAGAATAAAATCTATTTTGAAAACTTTTTAGTTATGACTGTTTTAGAATTAAAGTGCGATATGTATGTTTGTATTCGCCACACCAACGATCAATTGCAATACTTAGCATGTGCATACACAGTTTATTAAATTTGATTGCATGTGGTCAGCATGCCAGTAGGAAAATCACAGCGTCAGTCGTAGCACTCTGAAATTGGACTATTCAAATACAATGATAAATGGATTGTTTAAAAATGAGCTAAGTAAAGTAATAATACCGTCAAATTAGAAAAATCTAATAATTCTTAGCACGATGGTCTATTATTTTTGAATACTGTGAGGTCCTATAAATTGCGGCCTATATTAGAATAACTTCAAATTGATAAAAAACTGAAACCAACTCTCTCCTACAGTCCCCCACAAGTTGCTACCTAACCAAGGAAGCGGAAAGCGCCCGAATAGCCGCCAGGTTAACTGAAAAAATATGCACCAAGTGCAAAATGTTATATATCGTTGCCTTAATATAGAAAGGCCCTATCTCACATCGTCGCTGAAATGCACAAAGCCGTAACTAACTAAAATCTTTTATTGCATAAAACGATGTGAGGCCACATAATTCGATCAAATGCATCATAATCAATTAAAACGTAAATTTTCAATTTTTAGTTAGTTACGACTTTTTGTAAATCAGCGACGATGTCAGATAGGGCCTTTCTATATTAAGGCAACGATATGCACATCTACATACATACATACATACACCTGCGTTCAACTAATTAGAAACGAAATTCAAAATGATATTGTTTGCAAATTATGTTTATTTTTTTATTTTTAATAATTTTCGTAAATATAATTTAAAATATAATTCAAAATCGAATAGAAACTATAATAATAAAAATTTCAAAGCTTGCAAAAAATGTAAATTAATCAAACTTCAAAAAATTGCCATCAAAATTTTTTCAAATTTCTAGAAAATTTTCGAGTATGCAGTTCTGTAGCCCATTAAATTGTAGTCAAAGAAAGTGCAAGTCTCAGTCGTTAAAAAATTACTGTTGATTTTTTAGAATTTTGATCATGTGTTATATAGAAGAAAATACACAACACCCTCCACAAAAAAAAAACGACGAAAGGGCTACGCGACGACTGTAGTTGTGGCCAGATTAGATCTATTTCGATTTTTCCAGCGACAGATAAGTTTCTATTTCCTCTTCTTTTATGTCAAACTCATACAAATGATGTCGCTGCCGCGTTCAAAAAAATCCTGTCGCCTTCGACAAAGCGTTTAGAAATGGAGATAACAAACTGGAAGCTGTGGCCCGTAGCTCGTCGTTTTCAATGTGTTCAGCACTTAAGGACAGAGGCGTTTGAAGAGTGGGGCTCAGTGGAGATGCAAAGAGATGTCTGGACTCATGAGATCTCTCGGCGTGCCGAGCATTCGTTTCACACATCTGCTTTTACTCTGATCAGGTACGAACGAGTTTAACCTGCTGCAGTAGCCAGAGCGAAGTATATATAACTCGAAATATATCAGAGGGTGGTCTATTAAGAATGGCATGGTGAGGAATTGCCTCTATTTCCATTAACCAAAAGCGCTTTATATATAGTAGCTGTTAAAAAATAACAACAAATAAAAAATATCTGTCGTTAATACAAGTGAATTAAAAAAACCAACTTCACATCCCTATAAAAATTTGGTAGTACTGTTTGTTCTTCATGATGAAATTATTGGAACTAAACCAAATATGGCTCTGCCCTGAAGGTACCACATTTTCGTTAGAAAAAGAATTATGGAAAACGGCTCTCGTGGTTCAAATATTTATTCGAATTGATAAAAATTGATTAAAAATGAGCAGAACGTTCGGGGTCTCGCTGGGTAGGATTTCATTGCGCCCTCGAATTTATTTTTTAGTAAAATTTGGTAATTTGTTTTATTTTATTTGTTGTTATTTTTATTTTATTTGCAAAGAGCATCAGGACAATCTTCTACGGATTCTCACTACGTTAGAGCGCTAAGTATCAATAATTTCATTGATAACCGTAGGAAATTTCTACGATATTAGTAGGGCTACGATTCACGCCACCACTTCGAGTAGGGCGGTCTCAGTTGACTTTGATTTTAGATAGGCATGTCGAGAGTACGACAATACTTAAACCTTCTTTCAAATTATCAGGACAGGATTTAGTATTAAATACTCTCGGAAGCTTTCTCTGGCATGATTGGTAATAATCTGTTCTTAACCGGTGATTTAAAGAAGATAAATGAAAACACAAACAAGGGTGGTCAACAGAAGCTACATCTCAGTGAGTTTCTATAGCAAAGTTCCCAGCCTTCAGAGAAATGGGCTGAACAGTGTTTTTTCAATAATAAAAGCGACAATATTTTCAATCTACAGTTTTATTAAACGTACGTATCTATGACAAAAAAAAATCACATGGCAAGACAGTTTTCATTTCCCTATTTACTTATTACCACTGAAAGCCTAATTTTCTTAGCACTAACAAATATAATATTCTTAACTCTAATTTCTTATTTGCTATTTTTTCAGTCCACATCCAGTTTTCGAAATGTACCTTCTAAACCAAATAATGGTTCGGTATTAATTGAACCGCCTCCCACACGTAACTTCTCATCAACACCATAATACTTCTCTTCCAATAAATATTCACGATATTCCAAAATTAACTGCTCAGTTCTAGCAACAATCTCCTCAATGCTGCTATTCTCGCCACCATATTCCTTTGGCAGATACTTTATGGGTACGGCTTCGCAAAGCGATTCAAACGTGGTGTGCACTTGGAGCTGTAAAAAAGAGGTGAGGTTGTTAGTTTTTTTTATAAAAATATGGTTCATGCTTTAATCAAAACCACATAAACCAAACTTAAAAATTTTATACAGAATTTAGAAAAATGCAACGAAATTTCGTCTAAATTTTGAACTTTTGAATCTGTTAAAAAAAAAAAAATATTGAATACGCAGATAGATCAGTTTTTCAATTCTAGTAAACGAAGTGCAAGTTTTAAGCGGCTATAAAATCGCGTTGATATTTATTGATTTCTTATTTCTGACGGATTTTTATACTTTTTACCTTATAAAAAGGAATTTTTGTAGAATAAAATGCGCATGACCGTTTGCAAACAAAATTAAAAAAAAATAACGCTATATTTTATAAATTGCAATTGTTATATGCATAAAACCGCAAAATCCGCTTAAAACTTGCACTTGTTGCACTGAATGACATAGCCGATCTATCTGCTTACCGAAATTTTTTTTTTTAATTCAAATTAAAAAGTTCAAAATTTAGACGAAAATTCGGTGAAATTTTCTAAATTCTGTATAAAGTTTGAAAATTTGGACCATATTTTTACAAAAAAATAACAAACAAATTTTAGTTTCGAAAACATTGCAAATATTAAACAAAAAACACCATGCACTCACGGGAACAAGTTTTAACCAATCAGTTTTTGCCCCTCCCCCCCCCATCCAATGTTTTTTTTTTGTGTATTCTGTCATCATAATCAAGTAATTTAAACTAAAAATCAAAGGCTCCCATGGGAGCATTCAAAAGATACTCGATTATTCGTAATTTATCGAGGAACAACTTTTATAACGAAAGTCAAAAGCCATTCTACAGTAAAAGGAGGGACCCCAAAAACACCCAAAATCAGCGCCTATTTTTGAGCCCAATATAACTTCTGAACTAAAAGAA
>NW_016183199.1:0-5636 GCF_001687245.7 Rhagoletis zephyria | reverse complement strand
ACGATATGTATGTCTATATCTATCTCGATTCCTTTAAGCTGTTGCAAACAACCGTTATGTGAACAAAGCTATAATACCTACAGTGACGAGCAAAACTGTAACATGGTTTAACACTTTTTGTTTCAGCCGCCACTATATTTCCAAGTTCTAACGACTTTCATACTTTTGCTGTATATTCTTGTTGGTCACCACCCCTCTCATAATGATTTGAAGTCAATACAACAACAATAAAAAAAACTGCAGACAAAAATGTAAATTAAGGCAGATGTTACAGTTTGGCACTCATATATTTTTAAGAGCTTTTTAACAATTTTCACGAAAAAAAATAACTACTAACACAATGTTCAGTACTCTTTTGCCTGTTTGTGATTTGGCATACCTTATTTGTATCTTTGTAAAAATTCTGGAGGTATATCCTTAGTTTGCTTTCACAGCTCATGTACTCGATTTTACGGACTTTGATACTTATTAGCTGTGCTTTTAGTTGATTTCGCGAATTCTCGATGAGATTCATGTCCGCGGTTTGTGGAGGTCATTTCAAATTAGCAAATTTTTTCTTTTGTATCCAGTCTTTGCGAATATATGCAGTATGTTTTGGGTGATTTTCAGCAGAAACTCTAATTTTTCGACTACATCTTGCAAATTTTGTTGAAATATGAACAGATACTGTTCCTTACGCATAATGCGTACTAACGGACCAACAAAATTTTTGAAATACAAGCCCAAACAATTAAGATCCTACCACTGTGATTCACAGTTTGCAGTACATGATGCGCTTAGGCTTAATTTGGGTCCTTTGATCCAATACCATGCCCGGCCTGATTGAAAGCGATTAATTTAGTCTTGTCAGACCAAATAACTTCAATTGAAACTTAAAAACGTTTAAAGTACAAAACCGCGTATCAACAAAATCCAAAACCGCGTATGTTAGTGGAAGCGCGACCTGCTTGCCACCAGTGTTGCCGTTTGATCCATATACTTCAAAAGTGATACGTGTTTGTGCAAATTTTCGAAAGATACTTTATTTTTTCGCTCATTTCGCGAGATACATAAATTTTTCCCATAGTACAAATTTTGATACAGGATAAAGAGAAAACATTCATGTGTGTATACAGTGGCAGCTTTTAAAATTTGATCGATAATTCGCCGAAATGAAACAAAGAAGCGAAATAAATAAAATATTGTAGGACATTCTACTTTGCATTACCGGCAATGCCTAAAAGAAGCGAAAAAATTCGAAGGCATTATAACGCTATGCCTTCTAGAACCCGTTAGTAAAAGTGATTACCGATTTTTTGCTGGGTAGTACTGTTATATGTTAAAATCTAGAGAGAATGTGAACACTTTTATTTTTTGGGTGTATCAATTCATAAATAATGCCCCATATGCAAAATAAGTACATGCATATGATAGTATGAAATATTTTGAACTGTGATGGTTTTGTATATTTTCGAGTTTACCCCCAGAGGATGTGTTTAACAGCCCACTAATTCACATGTTAACACTTAAAAGCACTCGTGACGCTGACCTTTTTTATCTGCAAGTACTTTGCTCTTATTAAAAAGCACCCGAAAATAATTTACGACCAAATAAAAAAATGTGGAGTTTGGTAGTTATTTAACGTTTTTTGGAAGATTTAAATTATTTCTCTATTAAATAAAAAAATGTGAACCTTGCCCGCAATAAGCAAACGCTACTTGACGGTAAGTCCCAATTTTGCAATAAATGCAAAGACTTGCATACGGTAAGAACCTTTTGTAACAGAAGTCGTGCTGAAGTCCATGTAACAGAGCACTCAACATCGGATAAGCGAAACTCCTGCTCCCTATTAAGATATGGGCTGTAATTTTGTTAATACTCATTGCAATGTAAATGTAAGGGCAGCGGGCAGTTAAAATTGTGGCCAACGCCACAAAATGGAGCAGAGCAAGAAACGTCACATTAAGGACATGTGCAGAAAATATATGTGCGTGTGGTCACCGGACAATAAGGTGGTGGCATTCACTAAACGAGTACTGCACCAGACTTAAATGCCTAAATGTGTTGTACAGTGTGCATGTGTATGCGGTGTGCGCAAACAAAGCCGATACTTCGTAGTTGTAACAGTGTCAAAGTACTGGCCACACCTTGGATACACAAGATATGACCCCAATTTATCTTCTATTTTTTTTGCCCAATTCACCATTAAGCGGTTCTAAGCAAAAAACTTCGCTCTGGTTCCGGTCAATGTGTGTGTGGATCTAGGTTGTTTGTAATTGTCCGGCAGTCTGTCCACTCACTGCCATCGGTGTACCACAGATGAAGGAAATTCGTTATTGCGACTTAAATTATGCTTAACGTTGTGGTTTATGTATAAAATAACCCTGTTGACAATAATTTAAATGATGACATACGGAGTTTCAAAGCCAACGATGTAAAAGATGTTTAATTTATATGCACGTTTGTGAATTAGAAATTAAATTGATGCAAAGTAAACTGACGGAATTTGTATAATATGTATGTATGTATGTATGGCGTCATAGAAATGTCTTTAGATTTGATTGACGGTTGATCAAAACATGGGCATCAATTTAAAACCAAATGATGCCAGCAATAGCAGAATGAAACAAGTAGTGTTGGGAATGCCTTTTTTGTTTTATAGCAATTGAAAAAAGTGGCACCGCTTTTGCAATGCCAATGAGCTGCCNAAAGTAAACTGACGGAATTTGTATAATATGTATGTATGTATGTATGGCGTCATAGAAATGTCTTTAGATTTGATTGACGGTTGATCAAAACATGGGCATCAATTTAAAACCAAATGATGCCAGCAATAGCAGAATGAAACAAGTAGTGTTGGGAATGGTTTTTTTGTTTTATAGCAATTGAAAAAAGTGGCACCGCTTTTGCAATGCCAATGAGCTGCTGCCACTTGTTCATCGCCCGCCCATTAATCGCTGCAATGCGTGGCACATTGTGATCACAAGCTGCAGCGGATGTAGTTACTTACGGCAGCCTCTGTTGTATGCCACCATTGCTGCCACTCCAAGCCGCTTAACTTGGCTTTATTTTGTTATGTGCGCATTTTCGCTACGATTGAGACTGCAATACAATGTGACGGACAGATTCGTTGCAGTGAAATTGCCATCAAGGACCTATCATCGCTTAAAAAAAAAGAAAAAAAAAGAAACTGCAGCTACCCGCCCCCGTTAGTGTAGCACGACTCCACCAGTTTATGCAGAGGAGTGCGGCCGAAGCGCCGAACATGAGAAAAATCATTAATCATACGCTTTGGGGTAAAAGTCGATTTCTCATGAAAATGTTTGTTACTCATACCTATACACAAATGTTTATCCATAATACAAGCATTTATGTAAGTACATACATACCCTGTGGGGAAAATCTCTAGTTCTGAAGTGGTGCGCTGCTAGTACATTTAGACCCAGTACGGGATAAATCTCTTTTGCATGCAAACAACTGGCGAATTTAACATGGAGATGTCCTAGGGAGTGTCAATTGCCCCCGCTGCATCCCTTTTTCGATAGTTTCGAACTAGTCCTAAATGTTATAGTTCCGAACGAATTCTAAAATCGACGGACGAAAGAAAAAAGTATCATGATTTTTCAATCTTTGCGGTTCTTCCGCTTGNTGTTACTCATACCTATACACAAATGTTTATCCATAATACAAGCATTTATGTAAGTACATACATACCCTGTGGGGAAAATCTCTAGTTCTGAAGTGGTGCGCTGCTAGTACATTTAGACCCAGTACGGGATAAATCTCTTTTGCATGCAAACAACTGGCGAATTTAACATGGAGATGTCCTAGGGAGTGTCAATTGCCCCCGCTGCATCCCTTTTTCGATAGTTTCGAACTAGTCCTAAATGTTATAGTTCCGAACGAATTCTTAAATCGACGGACGAAAGAAAAAAGTATCATGATTTTTCAATCTTTGCGGTTCTTCCGCTTGTGCGATTTTAAATTATTTTCAAAGAAACCTGTTTTCAATTCGAAATTAAAATTGTTTGAATGATTGTAAGAAATATACGTTTACATACCTTTGCCTGTAGCTGAGTTTACAGAGGTGCTCGCTGTTATTGGTTAGATTCCAGACGGTCCCAAGATGTTAAAATAAAAGCACAAATTTTTGTTTTGTATTACCAAACTATGAAAAAGCATCTGCGAAGTGCAGAATGAAAACGTATTTGAACGAAAAAGCCACCAAACACATATATATGTAAAGTAAAGAAAATCCCCGCTGCGTCCATTTTTCGGTAGTTCCGAACTAGTTCTAAATTCGACAGATAAGATCTAGTTCGTTCTGCATCTCTTTTTCTATAGTTCCAAACCAGTTCTAAATTCGTCACCTTAGATATAGATTTCTAATGAAAAAGTGAAGTAAAATAGTTTTTTAAAAGTACGACATTTCACAGATTTTGAACTGGTGGGGATCTAGTTACTGTCGGACTGGTTCGTTTTTGGCGATAAAGATCTAGTACCGAAATAGCAATTTGATTTACTAGTTCGCGGTTTCCCTGCAGGGTATGTATGGACGTGTGTTTCAATGTTTGTATTCGTATTCGTTGTTAGCCGCTTTTTGTTACGCTTTANATATAGATTTCTAATGAAAAAGTGAAGTAAAATAGTTTTTTAAAAGTACGACATTTCACAGATTTTGAACTGGTGGGGATCTAGTTACTGTCGGACTGGTTCGTTTTTGGCGATAAAGATCTAGTACCGAAATAGCAATTTGATTTACTAGTCCGCGGTTTCCCTGCAGGGTATGTATGGACGTGTGTTTCAATGTTTGTATTCGTATTCGTTGTTAGCCGCTTTTTGTTACGCTTTGCGCTACCGTCAGGAAGCAGAAATAACGAAACCAAAACGTATCAAATTAGATTTTCTTGGATTGTCTCAGACTGTTTTAAGTATCTTATGAATGTATATAAATACATATGTACATACCCATGCACATATTTATCTATTTATAAGAGTATATTTGACTTCATCATTTGAACTGAAGTTAAAGTTATTCTTGTTTTGAGGGACTGTTTTCTTCACCGTTACTAAGAATTTCACATTGTGGGCCTACATGGAGTCCAGTGTGCAGACTGTAAAGTTTTTTAGTGATAGATACGCCATAAAAATTGTGGTAGATTCCAAAACAATGTGGTAGATTTATGTACATATATTTATATACTTGGGTATTAAAATGCGATGCGAAATATTTAAGTATATCATGTCTTTTATTAGTCTAAAAAATATACTCACATAAATAACTAATGTAAAAGAAACGTCAAGACATATTTCATTGTTATATATATAGGTATGTCAAAAAACAATGAGCTTTCTCCGGAACTAAATATCTATATATCTTCCACCGGTAATTGTTTTGGAGGACTTGGTTTTCTCCTGTATTTGTTGACAAAATATATTCTAGAAAATAGAATACAAAAATTAGAGCAAAAGTCGCCTTCAGAATTGTCTAATTCACAATAGTGCATATAACTAACAGAATATAAGGGATGGCAAAATCACCAACTTAACAGAATGAGCAAAATTGTAAAATGTGGTAGATTTTAAGCTTACGGTAATAGAAATGCAATTTAGCAAAAAAGGAGTAGATCTACCACAAAAGTGGTATAGTCCGCACA
>NW_016183198.1:0-5637 GCF_001687245.7 Rhagoletis zephyria | reverse complement strand
CCGATCATCAGTCGTTTATTGGGGAAGGCATGGAACTTAATAGGATAGTACAGAACTTCACACTTTTTCTCAATCTTGTCGCGGATATGCTTCATTTTAAAGTCGGGTTGTATACTGAGGAAAGGTGTGATGCTATCCAAGAAGGAAGTTCGGTTGAAATTCGAGTTGAAGATGATATTATCAGCTGCAAGGCTGTATACATACATATGTATAAGAAAGTGAAAGTGAGTATTGTTACAAAAATTATTTTTTAATAAAACTTACCATGTAAGTATTTGATTCAAACCATATTGACAATCACGCTCCTTCACCTCACGCACTGGGTAAACCAGCTGGTTTTCGTGGAAATATACAATCTTCTTACAGCTAACCAAATCCGGCCGCACCCCCAGCAGCTCGGCAAGGTTTAGTACCGAGCTGGTGAAGAGCACTTTGTAGTCATGGTCTGCTGGTATGATTTGCGAGAAGTACAGGGCTCCGGTACGTGCACGCCAATGCCATTTTTTGGCTGGTAGACTAAATATTTCATAGTCACAGATGTTCAGACCTATATACACATACAATAATTACAAAGTATATAAAAAAATATCATAGATTCAACAATGCAGCGGAAGTGGAAGTGCCGGGCCGGCACTGTGCTGCTCGCTACTCACATTCGATAATTGTATCAATCANTAAACCTATATACACATACAATAATTACAAAGTATACTATAAAAAATTATCATAGATTCGACAATGCTGCGGAAGTGCCGGGGCCGGCACTGTGCTGCTCGCTACTCACATTCGATAATTGTATCAATCAACTGTTTGTGGCTACCTCCATAAAATGGTTCTATTATTAGTATAGATGGCTTGGACATGGCAATGTGCTGCAAATGTATTTCATTAATTAAACCTTCGCACATTAATCAAAATATATTTAATTTTGAACAGATAATAAAATTCGTGTGTACCTCATAGTACTGCAATATAAGCGATATGACTATCGGATATTTTCGCTGGTAAATTTCTCGGTCACTATCGATTTTATTTTTTGGGCTATCGATCGTTTTCATCCGCTCCAATCTAGATATGGGTGTTTCCATCGGAAAGAACCGCGAAAAAAATAAATGTCATATGAGTATCTAGATGGGCCAATTTGTCTGTTTCTTATGTTTTAATATATATACTGGTTATATGAGCAGCAGCTTTTTTTTCAAAAAATGGTCTTGCTAGATGGCGCCAGGGTCGAGATATTTTGAAGAACCGTATTTATGGAACGATGTGGTACGAATTTGGCGTATGTAGTTGAAACATAATAGATAATAGATTTCCAAAAAAAAAAAAATTCCCTGAATTGGCACTGAAGTTAAAAAATGCATGTATTATTTGCGTTTAAAATTAATTTAAAAGCAATATTAACAAAATATCACAATGGAAATTTATGTCGCGTCTCGCCATGTCACGTAACTTTCCACACTTGGGGTTGTAAAAGAAAATTGAAACAAATTTCACTGATTAAAAAATCTCTAAAACAACTAGAATTACTCCAAATCATATTAAATTAAGTGTCACGAAAAGAGCCATCCACAATTCGCAAAGAGTTTTGCGATTTTGTAATAAAAGAAAAAATCAACTTCCAATTTTTGTCACATAGCGTTACTCTCTTCAATTGCGTATATTTNGCTGCAATATAAGCGATATGACTATCGAATATTATTGCTGGTAAATTTCTCGGCCACTATCGATTTTATTTTTTGCGCTATCGATCGTTTTCATCCGCCTCCAATCTAGAAAAGGGTGTTTCCATCGGAAAGTCTACCGCGAAAAAAATGAATGTCATATGAGTATCTAGATGGGCCAATTTGTCTGTTTCTTTTTTTAAATATATATACTGGTTATATAAGCAGCAGCCTTTTTTTTTTTAAATGGTCTTGCTAGGTGGCGCCGGAGTCGAGATATTTGAAGAACCGTATTTATGGAACGATGTGGTTCGAAGTTGGCGTATGTAGTTGAAACATATAATAGATAATAGATTTCCAAAAAAAAAAAAAAAAATGCCCTGAATTGGCACCGCGGTTAAAAATGCATGTATTATTTGCGTTTAAAATTAATTTAAAAGCAATATTAACAAAATATCACAATGGAAATTTATGTCACGTCTCGCCATGTCACGTAACGTTTCACACTTGGGGTTGTAAAAGAAAATTGAAACAAATTGCACTGATTAAAAAATCTCTAAAACAACTAGAATTACTCCAAATCATATTAAATTAAGTTTCACGAAAAGAGCCATCCACAATTCGCAAAGAGTTTTGCGATTTTGTAATAAAAGAAAAAATAAACTTCCAATTTTTGTCACATAGCGTTACTCTCTTCAATTGCGTATATTTAAGGACTATGCGGTTGGATTATTATCTTTTTTGAGTTGCATATAGAGCTCGTTATTTGCTACAAAAGGGTCCAAAGAAGTCTCATTAAAACAAACGACTGTCACGTATGTGGCGTATGGAAGTACCCATATGTAAACTTTTTTTTAACGTTTTAATACATCGTAATCAACTGGTAGCAAGTGTGGGGTATCTGATTTGATTTCTTAATACCTTTGGTCAATAATTGTCAAATTGTTAGATATTATAAACATTTCTCTGTACTTTTAAATCGCAAAATGTTTAATTTTCAGCTTTGTTCATTTTTTATGGTATATCAAAGTCCAAAATAAAAAACGAAACACATTCATTTTAGGATTTTTTAATTTTTAAATTAAATTGCTGGCACACGTCAGGCTGTCTCTCAATGGTTTTACCCTGTTATGTTTTTACCATAACAAAAAGTGTCTATTTAAAAACTTTTTTTTTAGAAGATAAGGCAACTTCCATCCGGAACAGCTGTTTAGGTTTTGCCTCTTGTTTTATTTTTTATTTTGCGAAAACTTTGGACCACTGTAGAAACTTGTCACATATGAAGAAAAAATTTAAGTTTTGCTTTCAATAATTCCACCGGCACTCAGGAATTCCAACGGTCATAAAAAAGGATAATCGCCTGCCATGAATGAAAGCAGCGAAAGCAACAGTAGCCATGGCACAGCTGGCACCCCTCTTAATTTGCCGCACATACCGATTGTAACCTCAGTGAGTTGCTGCCTCATACTATCTGTAGTATATGTCGCCAGTTTATATGTATGGAGCACAAAGCATAATCGTGACCACCCAGCAACAGTAAAACGGCGTTTCTTTAGCGTGTCTGTTGTAATGTTAGTAGCTCCACTTTTTGTATACAAATTTTCGTCGCCCCAGTTATTGGAACGTGCATCGTTTCCAGAACTTTTGGGTCTGCGTTGGCAGGGACTATTTCCAGCCATTGCAATACCGTATTTGCTAACTATGCTCTTGTTTTTGGGTCCATTATGTGTCCAGATGCAAAATGAGTCGCTTCAAATGTATATGGGTAAGTACAAAGGTTAGAAACGTTAGCATTTTCACATAGTATGTTTCATATTTTAAAGATATGGACTTTTGGGTTGGGTCATTCAAAAATATACTTTGGATACGTAATCATATAATGGCACCATTGAGCGAAGAATTCGTTTTTCGTGCATGCATGATGCCATTGATATTGCAGAGTTTTTCCCCATTGACGTCCGTCTTCATAACGCCACTCTTCTTTGGCACAGCGCACATACATCACATCGCCGAGCGTCTTAGCTTAGGCATGGAACTGAAGACTGCCTTAGTGATATCTTGTAAGCTAAACTATTTTAACTTAAAAGTTTTTACACCATATTAATCGCTTCCTACTTCTTTATTAGGCTTTCAGCTAACATACACAACAATCTTTGGATTTTACTCAGCCTTCCTGTTCGCACGTACAGGTCACTTTATTGCACATTTCCTTGTGCACGCATTTTGCAATCATATGGGCTTACCTGACGTACAGGACTTATGGCAGCAGCATTTAGTACGCCGAATTTTACTTATTATTTGCTATATTATTGGATTTGTCGGTTGGATAATACTGTTGCCTGTAGCTACACAGCCATCGCTGTATTCAAACAATTTGTATTGGAATAATTAAACGAATTAGAGGTATGCCTTCCGCATTTCATACGGTACACTAATGTTACAAGTGACCACTTGTCAATAAGCCTAATGTTTTAAACATATGTATCTACATATGTGCTTACTACATCCACATATTGTATCTACATATTAAACGTGTAAAGCATATGCGCCTTTTTATTAATAATCATTTTTTGTTGTACTAATTAAGTGTATTTATGCTTATCCTTAGTGGTAATACGCTGATGAGTCCATCATTCATCTGATTCTCAATTGAAAACACTGGAAGCTATTATGTGTTAAAAACCAGTTGCCAATTTTATTTATAAATAAGACTTTCTATGTGTGTATGAAGGTCGGTGAGTCATGCGCTTTCAAATTTAGCCTTTTAGTGCAGTCTCTAGTTCGTTATTAGCTTTTAGTTCTTTGATTATATCCAATCCACCTATTAGCTCTCCTTTAGCATACACTTGTGGATATGTAGGCCAATCGGAGTATGTCTTTAAACCTTGGCGAACTTCTTCGTCATTCAGTATATCGAAAGTCTCATAAGGAATACTAGAATAAAAAAAGGTTTATAAATGGAATCAAAAATACTGCATAATACATACTTTGTTGCATTTAAAATCTCAATTAGCTGACGCGAGAACCCACAACGCGGCGCACTACGATCGCCCTTCATAAATATCATAAGATCAGCTTTATTGATAAGCGCCTTTAAGCGATCTTCCAACGATTCACCGGCTACGGAGCCGCCAATTTTTTTACACTTGGCAGTGATATCAGCTACATTAACACCATCTACGCGATCCACGGCTGTGCCTTTAGTGAAGAAAATAATGGTGGGCACTGCTTCAATCTGGTGCTTCATAGATATCTCCGGAAAGTTCTCGGCCACTATGCTAGCAAACTGTAATTTTGCGCTCAAAATCTTGGCAAGCTCCTCGAGCGCTTCTTGCACATGCTTACACTGTTCAGCCCAATCGGCGGTAAAGAGCACCACTGTGGTTTTTTCGGCACTTAAGCGTAAAAATGATTCCATCGTATATCGAAAGTAGCAGCAAGATACAATTTATAGCAGGGCAAAACAACTTACTTGATCAACGCATTATATTCATCGGCGCTTTTAACTGAAATCACTGAAGGGCTAGCAGACATGTTTATGAATAATGGCAATAATTTGCTTAATAAAAACTTCACGCTGTAAATTTATACGACAGGATCGGGAGGAAGACGCAAAGTTTGCATCCAGCAAGGTTTTTGGGTTATGGTCAATCAAATGTCAAAACTGTCAAGTGGAAATGAAAACAAAAATAAAAAATAGGAACACAGTTGCCGTACCTTAAAAAAATTTATAATATAAAAAAATTCACAATATAGGGTTCCTTATCGGAAATTTTTATTTATCGGAAATTTAAATTTTTTTTCGGTCGTTGCTTCTTTGTATCTTCTGGCATTCCTTTATCAGCTGTTTACATTTACGGCGCGTTTACATTAGACAATGCTGAAATACGTATTAGTTGTCAAAAACGCTGATAATTGTCTCCGTGGCAGAGAACGTATATTTATAGAGAAGGACCAAGAACGGATCAGCGTG
>NW_016183197.1:0-5637 GCF_001687245.7 Rhagoletis zephyria | reverse complement strand
CTGGAACACAACATTGCAAGTTGATAAAAGCGTTGTAATAAAATGAAGTGTTGGCTTGACCAGCAGACAATAGAGGTTTAATTTTTTTAAGAGTTGCCACCTGTTAAAAAATTAAATTACATTTTTTTAATAAGTTAAATGAATTATTAAGAGATGGATATCAATCGAAATGTGAATGAAAAAGGTTTACTTCTCAACTACAAGTAGGGGGTTGCCACCTGTTTGAAAATCAAATTTTATTTGAATTATTGGAATTAGGTAATTTAAATGGATAATGGAATGGATTCATTTAACTTATTAAATAATTTTAATAAAATTTTTAACAGGTGGCAACTTGTTTAAAAGAAATGAAACTTTGCTGCACATCTATAGGCCGAGCCCTATATCGTCGTTTAAAGTACAAAACCGCGTAACTTACATTTGCTGCCGATAATTAGATTTGACCACACAAGCTCTTGGCTCAATCCTTATCCATTCGTCCTGAAATATACTANTCTAGAAAATACTTTACAAAATTCACATACGCGGTTTTGCATTATCTTTGTACTTTAAACGACGATATGTACATACCTATGTAAATGCAACAAGAAAACAAATTTTCAACTTCTAACAGCATTTACAGTAAAAGTATGAAAGTTGTCCAAAAACAAATTGTATTTTTGAATTTAACGCCCTCAATTTTAATAAGAAGCGAATTTTCATTTAAATCCGACTATAATTCTAATAATTCTATTTTTGCCCACATTTTATATCGAAGGGGAGCACTGTTTGATGTCGGTTTTGTGGAAAAATATATCTGCGGCAAAACAAAAAAAAAATCAAAAACTACGCTATTAATAAAACCAATTCGCATTGATGCCACGCGCGACTGAGGTGCAGTTTCTTCTTTCTATTACTCGTACCAGATATCATCTGATATAATTATTTGCATAATTTGCTGTGGGATTTTAAGCAAAAATTTCACATAATAACAGATAATTTTTCTACTTGTCGGGCAATATTTTTATCATAGGGGTCTTTGCTTATAATTGCCTATTACAAACCTATTTTCTATTATGCACAAGTGGAAATTTAAGATCATTCACAAAGGGATTTCAAACAGAAATATTCAAAGTCTAGTTATCAGGAGAGTTGTTGCTCTAATAATTTAAACGCTGTACCTACGGCTGACCTTTAATTTATTAAGCTGCCCCCTTGCGGAATAAGACAAAATAGCTCGCTGTGCTCCGATAAACGTCTTCCCAATTATCTCACATACAATTTTGTGTGGCAGCTTTTGTGGAGACACACGTCGAGGGGGGACTATTTTTACCATAAATGGACCAACGAAGTCAATGTTAGTTTTGTGAAAAGGCACCGAGTAAGCTGCATGCTCGGTTATAGTGCCAGAGAGTACAAAATATATATGTATGCACATATGTTTCGTATAGTATAAAGTTGTGGGCGAGGGGGTATTTTTCTTGGCGATCGTGAGTCCACCGGGGAAGCGTGCGAATTGCAAGATATTGAGCGTAGTTTACACCGTAGGTGACTGTTTTTAACTTGAAATCCTCGATTGGCAGCTGAGGGGCTTTCCGAAGGAAAATCCTTTGGAAGTTTTTCACATTCTTTATCGACATGTGTAAAGTACGTCATTCAGAGAGTTTCCCGAATGTGACGCTTTAAATGCGTCAAATACTATACGCATTTTTGACGTTTTGCTGTCGGGCTTAAAAACAGCGTAATGAAAAACAGGTAAATAAAATGAAAACCATTTTCTATTTTTTTTCAAGGGGCGAGGCATACTCCATCTTAGTCAGTTATAATTTTTCATGTAGCTCTTCTGAATAGATACTTGTCTCGCAATTATGGGTCTTTTCATAGGCTCTCTCTATACTTATATACTGCTGCTGGGATGGAGTGATCTAAGGCAAGTGTATCTGGGAACTCGTGTTTGAGGGGAAGTTTAACCGTATCGTATCGTTCATCTTCTCGTCTGGTGGTCATGGTCCTTTAGAAATCCTCGCAGAATTCGTCTTCTGCTGATTTAGGTTGGGCCGTTTCTATCCGCCCTTCTTCCCGAAACTTTTTGATCAGCGTGCTGAGTTCTGGTTCTGTTAATATTCCTTCCTATTTATATTCAAACGAATGGCAAAATTTGCTAAGTACAAAGAGGTACAGAAAACTCGATAAGACCAAATTAATATCAAATCTTTTAATTAACATCGAATCCTTCTGATTCGCATTGTGTTTTGCTTTGCTTTAAATAAGCAAAACTTTGTATGCAAATACTTAAGGAAAATTGCGACCAGAAATATTTTTCCTCTTTTGTAAATTAAGAAATATAGACTTAGCAACTTTTCACACTAAGCTATCGAAATGATACATTAGGGGTATTCTCTGAGTCTTGCAAACCTCTTGCACGGTGCACGGATTGCACGGTTTGCAAAGCTGTCCCATACGAAAACCGGTTTTTACCGTGCAATCCGTGCAATCTGTGCACCATGCAAGGGCTTTGCAAGACTCAGAGAATACCCCTAATATAATCTCTTGAAGGTTCTTAGAGTATGTTGACTCTCATTGATATTCTTGATCTGCAGAATACTTTCGAAACTTCTTATTGATACCTTTTCAATGTAAAAATACCTGATTGTGGTCGATGAAACTACCCCTGACAGCAGCATTTACACTCTTGAAGAGAAAATCATCTTGGGCAATATCCCTTGATAAGTGTTCAGTTTGAAGCTTTCGAAGGATATGTGTTGAGAAATGAACATTTGAGATCTTTGGCATCCGACTACACGTTTCTATTTTTTAGTCATCGTCGTATTCCTCTCGTCGGCGTCTCGAATAACAGGTACGGATTTACATATTTACATATGTATGTATGTCCTTATTTTATTATGCACTGAAGATAATTCAACCAAATTAAAAAGTCATTATGTGGACTATTTACATCGTTTATATGTAAATACTTTACACAGATATGTAAGTCTTATCTATGTTTTTTGCACAACATTGAATTGCTTGCACCATTTGAGCTTATTTATGCCTACAGCCACAACATTCACTGAATGTAATAAAATATTCTGCATTCGATAAAACATAGTTGCGTTATTTTTTTAAGTTAACATGTATGCATGTGTGTGTGTTTTTTTTTATACTCGCAATTACTTTAAATAGCAGGACTTTTAAATAGAATGTTACTTTAGCTATTAAACACTTTATTTTTTGATTGGCACAAATATGAAAAGTTTTGGAAAATGCAAAACAGAGTTTTTTTAATACTTAAGTTAAAGCCAAAAAAAATACAGGAACCAAAAACCTTTTTTTAATATGTTGCTCAAAGCAAGTACAATTTTCTGAAGTCAGCTGACACTGCTGGTAACTTATGTTTCGTTTCATACACCGCTTGGATTATTATTCTCTACAATGTTGTCTACGTCTTCCAGCAATGCCAAATTTTCGAGAAATTCGCAAATTTTTTAAAGTGACTGAGACAGATTAAGTACTAAATATTACGTAGTTTTAAACAAATTTATAGCCTTAGTTTATATAAATTAAGCTAAATAAGTAAGAAATCCAAAACAGAAACAGCTGCCCACTGACATATGACAAACATTAGTATTAATAATTCTTTTTTATATTCTCCTGTGTTTTTGTTTTTATTTTTAATACTGGGCGCTGTGGCCGCGCACAACCCTCAAGTGGCCCTTTGAAACCAGGATAAGCATGTTTTTAAGTCGATTTCCGCTCTCCACAGGACTGCCGCCAAGCATAACTTCGTGGGGTTAAGGCGCTTAGCACCGCTGCCACGTCCTAGCCTTTCCAGAGCCCTTAATATTTTCATCGTATCGCCGATTGCGTTGCATGCTTATCTCCATTTTTCACTGCTTTGAAGCATACTACCTGCGAACGATTCAAGATCTTCGAAAATAAAATTTTGTTTTTTGACTTAATGGAAGGTATTGATAAAATTTAAATTTTTAATTATTTCTTAAATTTTACCATGTAAATCAGCCACAGATTGATTAGAAACCATATTTATTCATATTAAAGTTGATAAGAAATTTTAGATATACTCGAAGTTTCTAATCCGCACTATCTTAAGATTCAATTCTCACAGAGTTTAGTTTAATTTTAAGCCTTTTTACATAAAAAACCCGTAGCTTTACCCAGCTAGTTTTGGGATTACTCACAGTAGACGCTTTTATAATTATTACTAGGTTTTTGTTTAATTTTTTATTATCAACACATAAATAAGTCAACTTAGTTAGATTAACAGCATTATTCTGTATCACGGACGATAGGCAACACGAACGATTCGTCTGCAGAGGAATGCTTCACCAATTAGTACGGCGGCATCATTTTAGCCGGTTTCAACGCAACCGAGACCATTGCAACGTAATGTATGAAAAGCAAGATGAAGACGACCGATAGAGGTTAAAATCGCAATCAGAGAGGGGGTCGTCTGCAGACGAATCGTTCGTTTTGCCTATCGTTCGTGATACAGAATAAGGCCCTAACACAAATTTAAGAAAAGGCTTACTTTTCCAACAAAAACTAAATTTTTAAAATATCGTTTGAAATTTATGAACACTACGTCTCCAAAATTAAAAATGTTCATTACAAAAACCGTTTTTTTGATATTGACTTAACTTAGCTGAATCTTAAGTAAATCAAATATCTGTCGAACCAAAGTAGCCAGAGCAAACCCTAAACCATATTTTTTTGTATTTAGGTCATTATCACAATTACCTATTTTTAATCACCAAACCTCAAAAAAAGTGCAACGTACGCCGGCTGAAAGTTTAGTCATTCTCTTCACTCTTTCATTACTTTTTACTCAGAATTGTATAACAGACCTTCGCAATTTGCAGTAGGTGTGATACTATTATGATTTCGCCATGCCGTTTCGGCCTTATTTAATGTGTAATGATCTTTCATTGGTTTTCGAATGCATTCACTTTACAGTATCGTTTCCGAATCACATAGAGGTCGTGGCGGTCATTTAAATAAAGTCATATTCGGAACTTAATTGTATCAATTGAACCGGTTATTTACCAAAATGAATAAGTCAGAATTTTTCCGATATGGAAAATTTGATGCAATTCAACACAGCTTCATTAAACGAACATCGAAATTCCCTTCGGTAACACCGTAGGGATGCTACAATAATACAAAAAACGCCAAGCCACATACACAAACTTTAATTTGTGTTGAAGATTGCGGATCCGTATACCACTTTTCTAGATCAGGTAATTTTCCGAATATAATTTAGTTGAAATTTGCATTGCGAGTGAAAAAAATTCAAATGGCACACTGCTTTTCACTTTGTCAAAATTTGTCATCAAATAAATGAAAACACATTGTCAAATTGGATCAAAATGCGTTATATCGATTGATTTCGATCAGAATAGGTTTTTAGGCGTGTATATGGGTTGCTAAATCGGCTATCTGTCTATTTTTTGGCTCGTTGTATCGTCGGTAAAGGTACGGATAAAGGAGAAAAGGTTGTGTCAAAATATGACACAGTGAAAACCAGTCTTAACTTTAACATAAACAAGAAATAGAAATGTTAAAAGCGTGGTAAAAATGGTACTCATTCCCCATGTACGAGTACGGTCATGTACGATATGGCGTATGAGTAACATTATT
>NW_016183194.1:0-5637 GCF_001687245.7 Rhagoletis zephyria | reverse complement strand
TAGTTGCTCCATGGCTATTTGCATAACAAACTTTTGCCATAGAAATTTTGTGCAATAATTTTTTTTTTGATCCGGTCAACATTGTTTCCTGAACACTTTCACACTTTTTGATATAAAAAAAAGTGTTTTATTCTTATTTAAAAAATAAAAGTGCCAAACATTTGCAGTCTATAAAACACATGAAATTTACATTTAAATTAAATAGTGAAAGTGTAAAATTCTTCGAAAGCAATTTATAATAAATTTCGCTCTCTTTTATTTTGCTCCTAAATGGTATTTTGCATTCAAAGTATTTCCATTTCAACTAATTTGCTAACAAATTTAGTGTCAATATGCCACACCTGCATCTGAAGAATGAATTTCTTTTCGTTTTTCGCAAATATTTTTGAAAGGTGCTTAAAATACTAAAAAAAGAAGGTATTTCATTCAAGTGCAAATTGGATAGTGACTTCTTCTTCTTAAGTACATATCAACTACATATATACCACTACATACACATCGCTCGTTTACTGGAAGAACGTCATCAATCAAAAAATTCTAAAAATGCCGAGATAGTCGTCAGGTCTTCTTTTATGTTATGTGAAAAATTCATAACGATATTTGCCAATTGTGTATTAAAAGAAGAGAATTTGCCTTTCCAGCAGGTAAAAAGTCAATTCAGTGAAATTACTTACAAAGCTTCGGAAAACACCAATGTAAAAACAACTGAGACGCAGGAATACGGCTCGAAAATTCTATCAGTAAATAAGGCAGCAATGAAAAGGTTTCAAGATCTATGCTAAATATATCTTGGAAAGGCGAAGATGGAAAGCTGGTAACAGACGCTCGAGTATATTTTAGATATGGAGCCAACATTTCCCACTGTTCTTGGAGCAGAACCCAGATTAATGTATAGAAANAAACTTCAGATTTTTTCTTTTAAATAACGCATGCAAAAAAATGTATTTTTGTATGAAGGAAAACGCTCAACATACACCATTGGGAAAAAAAACTAATAAAACCAACGTCAATTTTTAGCGACGTGAGACCTGCAATTTATTATAGGTACTGAAAGTGAATGAGTTATAAAAGTCCATAGTCAGAATTTTTCTAAACAAACACTTTCTAAAAATTCGAAAAAAAAATATTTTGAAAATTTTTATGAAAATTTTTGAATTATTTTAAGTTTTGTAAAAATTTGAAAACTTTATTTATATGTTTTTTTCTAAGGATATGAACTATATTTTCGTGAAAAATTAACGAAAAAAATTATTATGAAAAACATGCGTATATTGTAAAAATAATCATTGGACGAATATTTATTTTGACCACTGTATATATATTTTCATATATATATGTATGTATGTATATATGTATATGTATTTACATACCTATGCCCGCATCAACTTTCCGCTTTGGTTACCTTTTAGAATTTAGAAAGTGATAATGATGCGCTCTGTTTTGGCTCGAATTTGTTTACATTAATTACTGAAAATTTGCATTTGATTCTATAGAAATGCTGATTGCGTGGAGAAAGTGTTAGCAGTAAAACTAGTGTGAGGATGAAAAGCCTAAAATCGTATAACATAGCTACATATGTAAATACGAAAGTGGTGCCATTAAGCGGTTAGTTCAGCAACAGCCTGTTCTGTAGAATCGATGTTTAAGATTATGAACTCATAAAATGGGCTCTGCACCTCACCCAGATGTGCACGTAAGCTCAGGAATTTTCAAAAACTTTACGGAAAATATGTGTCGTAGATTTTACGGTTGTAATCCAAACAGTAAACTTTTAATATTCCGCAAACACTTCTAAAAAAAAGTTATAATACCCTTGTGCACTAGTGCGCTCGGGTATAAAAATAACGCAGTTGTGCTATGCTGCACGTCTGCCTCGTGGATCTATAATCGGATGCATTATTATTGAACCATAGGTAAAGTTAGATTGTGTTAGAATGCTTGCCATTATGGCGCCATGGAATAAACAACCGCCTGCGATGTTAAAAAGCTCACTAGGGTACAAACCATCTTTTAGTCTTAAAAAAAATTGCGTAATCTTCTTCTGCTTAAAGTCGGACACGGGCATACAAGTTGTAAGTTTTCGACTTCTGTTATTTTCTTTCAACTACAACGATTTCCAGAGTGTCCACCCCTAATCTCATGGCGTGTAAGCCAAATAGGCAGCGAAAAAGATCTGCTAATGCTAATGGATTCATAGGACTAAAGGTTGTTTCAGTAATTGCTGGATCGCCGTAACTCAAAAAAAATAAAAAAAATTGAAAAGAACGGGTTTAAAGTTTTTAGTCAAGGTTTTATAAATCTTCTTATATGGAGCTACAAACGCTGGTAATTTTGTGCTGCGACCAAAAAAACTGGTGTGATCTCTAACAAACTGTTCAAATGTGGCCATTTGGATATCTACTGTGTCTTTTTCCGGAAGAATCGGGGTGGTAGAGTCTCTTCTTGCCAATTTGTCAGTTTTGCAGTGAGTTGAATTCCATAATCCTGACCCCTTGCATTCAGTCAAGTACTTTATATTGTGTGGACTTAAAGTTTTCAGATCTGCCTGAATATCAGAAGAGGATGATTTCTTGCTTTCTCTCTGGTCAAGTATCCATGCTGCCTAGTGCAGTGATCGATGAGCCGAAAAAATATCTCTGAAGTTTGGACTCATATGTATAAAACTCTATAGAGCATATGATGAGATCCACTGTACCAGTCCTACTCTGCATTTTATTTATATTGTATTTCTTAGTGAAAGTTGTTGAGAGTATACAATTGTCGGTACTGAAGGTTATAGAGATTGGCGCCGACGTACCTACGATAATCGAATGGGCTAACGTTATCTTGGTTTATGAGCGGGCTTCTTAACGGACACCTCTAGAGCATTTGGAACGTCTGTGGCTGTGAAGCAATCGTCCTGCATCATCCAAACAATACAGAACCATAATTTGACATAACGTGATCACCATCTAAAATTAATGAGTTGGGCAACAGTGGTCCAACTAATTTGGTAAGATTAACTTCTTAGTATATAAGTTGGAGGCTGAGGAAATGCTGGCCTATGTTAAAGTCTTGCATATGTATTTATTGATGGAGTTCTACAGTAGGAGTATTTTTTTTTTGGTCTGTCGCACCTACGCGTCTACATATCTAACACTTTTTGGCCACTAGAAGTTGAAATACAGGGTGCGGCTTAATGGGGTCCCACGTTTACGAGGTAAACTAAAAAAAGTCCATGTCAAAATAGGAAACACAGCCCATAATTTAGTAAAATGAGCTTATTAAATTCACAAGTGTGGCTACACTGAGGGAATAAAATATTAAAATCAAATAGAAACGTAATTGATCTTACTATAAACGTCAACGAAAGTACTGTATATTGGTAAACATTCAATGCAATTACGCACATATTAAAATGACCGCGTTCGTACTGAAAAAGCATCCGTAAAGTGAATAATCAAGACAAAATCTAAAAAAAAATTTTTGTTTGCATGTTGCCTTCAGTGGAATTCGAACCCTACCAACTCCGGATATCAACAACTTTTGGCAAGCATCTTTGCGCACTCAGCTAGACCCGGACATATAGATTCGCTTTCAAATGTTGAATATCCATCAACACCACAGCACGCGATTTGTACGGATAAACATGTTTGTACTATGTATGTATGTAAGTGTTGTCACCGCTCTCAGAGCGGCGCTCTGCATGCTTGGGGTGCGTATGTCAGTGTTGCCAACTTTTGATTTTCAAAAGGCACCAAAATCTTGGAAAAAGGCGTTTTACCAAACTAAAAGCACCAAATTTTTTTTAATCAAAGGATGCTTTTTTCATAACAGTTTGTATTTAACAAAGGCAAAAATTAACAATATTTACAAAAATACATACATAAATCAATACACAAACCGTTTTCGCTCATAACTATTGAACAGCCTCTACACATGCTATGATGACTCATGCTTACGACGTAATACCGAAGTACTATTAAAACTACTATATCTAGAGAAAGAAAAATCGAATCGCAACACACGAAAATAATGCCCTAAGTCGAAATGAGCAAGAAATTTGATGTTTTCATTATATAACCTCAAATATCGCAAAAACCCATGTTTTTGGCAATCTGGGGGTAGGATATCTAAAAATTCTAGTACTAGAGCAATTGTGCGGACAGATTTGGATTCAGCACCATTCAGGTGGTAAACAAATTAAAATTTGTACAAACAATTAGAAAAGAAAAAACGAAATCCTTAACTTACCTGCGTACTAGCATTTTCAACGCGACTAGAATTCAACAAGGTGGGTTTACAACTTCAGCTTTTTATCAATCATGGTTGTATTTTAGTGCATTTAAATTTGTATATCCTTGTAAATTCCGCATCTTCATGAGACACCGCAGCTTATAATATTTCAAATTATTTCAGGTTTTAACTATCTCGGAGTAATATTAGTTCAAAAAAGCACNGGCGTTTTAATTTTCAAAAAGCACTAAATCTAGTGCTTAAAGCACCAAGTTGGCAACTATGGCGTATGTACACTTGCATATATATACATACTCAGATGTCAACATTAAAATACGTGCGTAATAAATTTTGTATGAAAATATTATTTTTAAATACGAACATTTTTAAACGATAATCAAATATAAAGTATTAATTTTTACTATGCATTATTTCCCTCAGTGTACGATATTTTCATAACTCGTCAGGTTTGAAAGTTATAGTGCCTTTTTTGGGCTTTTGAGGCGCATCTTTTCATAATCTAAATTTAAAAATTTTTGTAAATTCTTTTAAGCGAATAGTTTGCTTTGTGGGTCAATTTTGAAAAATTTTGAGTAATGTTCCCTCAAGTTCTCCGCAACTCTTACTAACTTATCTGGAGGCATTCACGAGATTTCATGGTGAATGGCTTTTCTCAATTCTTGCAGGGTTCGAGGGCAATGCTCAGAAAACACTTACTTGAGCTACACTCAAAAAAAAAAATTGCATGGACTTGAATCAATGGAGCGTTACAGTCAGAGATTCGTCGCTTTTGAAAAACTCTCAACTGAAAATCCCGTCGTACAACCGCCCAAGGTATGTAGACTACTGAAAACCTTATCGTTCATGTTCCACTTAGCCGGCTTACCTCCTTCCCGCTGCCCTCCACCTGAATTTTCTGAAATGTGAAATTCCATTATGTCGCACTCTATGGAATAAGAGTGAATTTTTTTAATTACGCGCGCGCCTATCTTAAAATTAATTTTGCTAGAGACTTGAAGATTGTGCTTTCTTTCGGTACAGATACAAGGTTCAGAGAGTTATATTCGTGATCAGGGTAAGAAAAAAATAGCTTACCATTTTATACAGTTTACTAAGCAATTCTTGATCTCCTACACTTTCTTTCCATGTCTGTCTTTCATATTAAGTAGTAAAAAAAATTCATTCACGAACTGCTAATCTAAATTTCTTTAGAACTTTCTCAGATTTAATTTTCCATATTAATTTATCATCGTAATAGCGGTTATTACAAGCAAAAACACAGAAACGTCAGTTTGCTGAGTAAATTATTGTATTTGTCTGTGGTCACTCCAGCGTAAAGATTTTATAGCCCACTAACGGCCAAACAACCCCACAGGCAGGGCGTTAGAAGCGCAATTCCGAAAGTCAAAAACTCTGCCAAGC
>NW_016183193.1:0-5638 GCF_001687245.7 Rhagoletis zephyria | reverse complement strand
AGCTTAAACAAACAAATTGTTGAACACCAAAGAGAAAGCCAAGTGGAAAATATGCAACAAAGTGCTGAAAGAGTAGATGAAAGAGTGCTTTGGGGCCCAACTCAACTCAGGTGGAGAGTAGCCTCAATTGGGGTTTTGCATTTACGAGTTATTTGTGTGTGTGTGTGTGTATTGGCGACGATCGTTGCTGTGCGTGTATTTGTTGCCAACTATTGCACGTATGTATTGGTGGTAACGCCAATTTTTTTTTTTTTTAATTTCTTTGCCACCGGCGACAACTCTAGGCCACACAGCGCAGGCTCATATAAAATCGCGTAGCCAAACCGCAACGAGTTCAGTTTGATTGCAAACATCAACCATAAAGTGACTTATTAAAAGCGAAAAATAAACTTAAAATAGAAATATTTAAAACATCATTCGTTTTATTTCGCAAAGTGCCATTTTGACAAGTGAAAAAAGTTAAGCAAAGTAAAAAAGTTAACACTGCCCAGTAGAAAAAGTGCAAACATCTTGAACATTCTACTATAAATTCTGAGCAACGAAAAGCAGCTTGGCTCGTCAGTTTTTTTTTTAATTAAAAGACTTAACAATTACTGCAATTACCATGCAATACCAAAGTGCCTGCAACAACAAGCGTGTGACTAGGCTACAATTCGCCTTCAGTGTCGCGTGCCTTCTTGATTGCAATTTTTCGCGGGAAATTCCCCGTGAAAACAAATACATAAATGTAAGTAGGTGTAAAAAAAACAAAAAAAATAAATCATTGACATTATGCCTAGCGGCCGTTTCAGAAACCGCCGGTGGTGGAGGAGGCGCACAGTGGTGCACACGGGAGATTCACTATTCAAAAATGTCTGCAGTCTACAATTTTTATTTAATTTTTTTTTTAGTTGAAAGTTAATTAAGTTCCTTAAAGGTTTAAGGTTAACTGTAAAAAAACAAAATAAATGTAAAAAAGTGGATCCTTAAATATTTTCAATTGAAAATCCATTAAGAATTATAGGTTTTTGAACTGTATCGCTATGGGGCGGGTCACAGAGTTTAAAATAAACTTTTTTGTAACAAAACCTAATATCTGCTGAACGAGAATAGATATATAAGTACTTAAATGTTACGACATCTTAATGCTTTTGAGATGGAGAGTTCAGGAAAAATAATGTAGTTGGTTAAAAAAAAATTAGTTAAAAAAAGTTTTTTTTTTTGAGTTCGGTTTTAGGGTGCGGGTAATTTTTTATTTAATCAGAAGTTTGAAATGTCCGTCAAAAAACAGCCCATAATGTATTTATTTTGCGACTATGGAAATGGATTCTTCGGCGCATTAACAGCAAACATATGGGTTTAAAACTTTTCAAATAGTTGATTGCGTATTGTTAGCAGGTCAAAAAAAGGAAAAAAAAAATGAAAACGCTAAAATTTTTTAGGTCTTGTTAAATGTCAAAATATGAAAACCTTCAAAATACCGTTACATTTATTTCGCCGTCTCTTCCCGTTTTCGAGTTATTTTATTTTGTCACAAAAAAAGTTCAATTACCACACTGTGCGGCTTAGATGTTTGAGGTGTCTTTTCGTTTCGTGTACATGTGTATGTTTGCTTAGTGACGACGCATACGTCACAGTATGTAGATATGCATGTTGTTATCATTAACTTGGGGTTTTCGTTGTTTTACCTGCTTCTTCAATTTTTTGTTTGCATGCAAAATAGATTTTTTTATGACGTCAATATTTCATGCAATTATTTATGCATTTACCAACATACATACATACATACATACATATATGTAAGTACAAATGTGTATGTTACATTTATTGAGTTTATAAAGGTATTTTCCCACATAAAAGCAATCGTAATTACTCATACGAATTTGGTCTTAAAAATAAGTACAGTACATGAAGAAATTAGCCAGATTAAAATCTAAAAGTATCAAGAAACTCACAGCAATAGCCAATTAAGTAATTCGTCTGGGACATGAGAGGGGACTATACATTCGTAGTTACCGTGGAAGGGTTTAGAAAAATCTACGTTTTGCTCTTTCTGAAGTCAGTTCGTACTAAGGTATTCAGGTGTTTTCAGCCTACCAGTTATCACTTAGTACATACAAATCTGTGCTTATGTCGCCGTTGGAAAAGTGGCGATTATTTCTTTCGGTTATGAGTGAAATATATGCATGGAGCCATTTACATAATAATGCATTATAATGAAGCTACGTACGTGATTTTCTTAATTATTTGAATTGTTCTACATAATTTTCACACTGGGTGATAACAAAGGCTTGGTCGTCGNTAATTTTTCGTCCGCGAATAGTTTCCACTTTCAGTTTGCACCTTCTCTATCTATCTAAGTTCTCTGCTTTTGCTAACAAAGCTACCGCAAACTTCCGCACGTTGTCTTAATTGAGTTATAAATTGGAGTTGATTAATTAATCATGCTATTCGTTGTTAATGTTAATCAGAAGCTCATTATTTTATTACAGCAATATTTTCATTTTCAACAGTAGCGGCGCGATGATGTGGACGATTAACACACGAAAATTGCTACATAGATATCTAAAATCTAATATAATGCATAGTAAAGACAACAAGACTAATATGCAACGAAATTAGGTAATGATCGTAGTTGGGTTCAGCTCACTGGCTAGACCACCGGGCTTTGTACCCTGAAGTTCACAGTGACCTTAATGCAGAAGTCAGATGCGCAGATGTGGGGGTCTCCGAAAATTGTCTGTAAATTCGAACACCACTTGTTCGAAAAAGTGTATTTGATTCAAACAAAGCCATGTCTCAATGAATGTAAGCCATCATTTGGTATCCGCTTACTTCTTTACTGCAATTACCCTTTTTGGAAATAAATGATACCGCCACCCGCATGCTCCACCTCTGCAGACAATGCACCTTTTTCATTATACTTATTTCCCTAGGCATATCCTTCAGTTATCTCTATGTTTAATAATATCAAAAAATCACCTATGCGCTGGAAGAAACGTTCCGATGACCTAAAAAAAAAAAAAAAATAGATGGGGTTTACCTTCGGTATGTTCATTTAGTACTTTACGTATATATTTATATGTATGTACTTATGTAGTAGCTTCTTTGTTTATTGGAACAAAAATCTGAGAATAACAGAAACTAATTCTCTCCTTACGAGACACATATGTATATACTATATCATAGGTACATACATATGTATATCGTCGATATTTTTGCAAAACCGCCTATCTTATGGCACTCAAATTTTACAGGAGGGCGAAAAAATGGTTTATTCTTTGAAGGCATTGCCTTGATAGGCGGTAGTTTCTTTAGCTATTATTTTACAAATCTGTTGTTTTAATAACGATTTAACGATTTTTATGCATAAATCCCGATTCCTGGAGTTCAGGGTTACCAAATCTAATTTTTGGCACAACGGCGATTTAGGCGCTTTGCCAACTGATCGATGGGCGGTTTTGCAAAAACATCGACGATATGTAGATCAGTATTAATTTTGTACGCAGCATACATATGTATATACATATGTATGTATAAGGAGGACTGACAGCCATTGCTGCATACTAAATACAAAAAGAGTTTTTTTTTTGTTATGAAACTTTCGAGATCTGGTTCGCTTCGAGTTACTGCATTTAGCATTAAGTCTATTTCTGAACAAATCCTCAATTGAATGCCTAAAATGGCGAATTTAAGCAATCGAAGTATGTCATAGGCGTTGGAAACCGCCTCCCACTGCATTCATTTTTCGGTAATTCCGTACCGATAATTTCACGATTTAGACCTATTTAGCATGCTATACATTACTTTTTCGGCAGTTACGAACTCATCCGCTTTTTTAGCATTTCGACGTCTCCAAACCAGTTTCAAATACGAAATTGTATCTCTTTGTAAGTTGCAGATTTATAGCTCACTTTTCCCGCTAATTCTCTGGCCGAATTCTAAGTCCGGGACAACCAAATTTTAATTTTTTAATTTACATACATACATACATACATTACTAAAGGCCCATACTGTCGTTGCTGTTTGGAGGACTACCTCATCGTCGACGATCAGATCATGACCTGTTTCTAAATATTCAGGTTGTCTGTTTTTAAATGTTAATAAAAAGTTTCTCATAATATTGAAATAATGGCCAGATTCTGACTTGATTTCCTTTCGGTTTTTTCCTAACCAAGAAAAAGCATCTTTGAAGAGCTCAACGAAAAATTTCGAAACAAAACCTATACTTAAAGTAACCAACGAAACAAAACCGTTTGGCATAACCAAAAGTGTCTTTATTTGAAGCGATGTGCCCAGAAAGAAACTAAGTGACAAGACCCCAGCACATCGTCCTCCAAGCAGCTGCGAGAGTGAGGATAGGGAGTGTATTTAGTCTCACCGCCTGAACACCCATCGGAGAGTGTTCTGTCAAAACACCGATTAGAATCGAGAATTGTGGCTTGGTGAGACCCAAAAGATCGCTTAAATGGTCCAACCTGGGCCAGAAAGACTTTACGTGTGGAACTGGCTTTGCCTTTGCCCAGTGGTCACGTCCATTAGTACAAGAATATACTGCAAGTAACCTCAACTCTCTCTTTAATCGGTGAGATCGACTCGCTGGTGCCTCTGCAGACCAACTTATCCGCAGCGCAGTATCCATATAAGCCTGTCTAGAAAATAATCAGATGTTACCGAAAGAGAAGGCAGACATTCCTCATGGGCTTTATTGCCGCTTGGCTATCAGCAGAGACTTCTGCCTTAATGGCGGCTACCTCTGCCAGTAAAAGGCTTCAGTGAGGGAGCTCCTTGCAAAACACATATCCACCAACTCTTAAGTAATGTTTCGACCCAGCCATGTAAAAGTTCACCGGTGCCTGCTTTCAACTTTTTCTTCCCGTCCAATTTCCGTAGAAAATTCATCAGTTCCTGAGCTAATTAAGCACCTCGGGCCTATAACTCTGACCACAGCCTGGGCCTTAAGTAATGTTTAGACCTCTAAGTCTGACCATAGCATCAACGGACCCTAATTGGGCGACCCCCTCTATTATTCTGACTAACTAGTTCAGTCTTCTCTAGTGCTTAACTGACTCTTTACGAGCACGCCGGTTTTCTCCAATTTGGCTTCGCTTTGGTTTCGATCTGTCAGCCGGCCGAATTGAACATTTGTTAGTTATATTGGCTACCATAGACAGAATCAAAACGCATATGTGTGACCGCGTCTCAGAAAAGGGTGCCATCAACTAATATTTTTTTCGCTCGGGACTTATCCGGACTGCATTTTTAAGACCAATAACTATAAGAAACTTTCATAAACCTAGTTTCGATTTTTATCGATAACACCCAGATGCAGTCACACATAAGCCTTTTACAGAACTGATTTGTACCAGACTAGGATGCGAACTAAATATATATATGAAGTAAATTAAAAAATTGCATATTTTACATGGCATCCACTGGCTCCCATTCCCAGTGTGACCATATTTGCTTAACCCCCACTTTTTACCTTTCGCCTTCAACTGTTGCACTTTCAACTACCGTTGTTCAGACTGCCCACCTTTGACTGCAAGCTTCCGTACTAGCTCAATCGGCTGAGGTAAGACGAGAAGCGGCAAACGGATGTTGCAGTGAGGAGTTGGCGGCCATCAGCAATTTAATGCCTGGCAATCGTAAAAACAGC
>NW_016183192.1:0-5638 GCF_001687245.7 Rhagoletis zephyria | reverse complement strand
ATGACCACATAAGTGCTTTAACGATTTCAACCAATCTTGGTCCAATTACATCAAGATATCAGCATATTATCCACACTGTTTGAAATCGGGAAAAACCCTGGCTCATCATGCAGTTTACTGAAATGGGAAGAAAAACGATATTTTTAATACGTGCGCCGGGTATATAAAATTCGGTTTCGCCCGAAGTTATATGTACCTCNGAAAGTTTGGAGTTGCTAAACCCGCGTTGATTTTTGGCAATTCTTTTGGGGACTGTGTTACTACTTCTGTTTTTAAGAAAATGGGCATGGCACCGCCCACTTACCACATAACTGTATATTTCAGAAATACGAAAACTCCGATATGTCAATAACTAGAGACGCCAATTTAATCCAACTTACAACAAGAAACAAAATTACCGATTTCTGGAAAATGGGCCTGCCACCGCCCACTTATGACCACATAAGTGCTTTAACGATTTCAACCAATCTTGGTCCAATTACTTCAAGATATCAGCATATTATCCACACTGTTTGAAATCGGGAAAAACCCTGGCTTATCATGCAGTTTACTGAAATGTGAAGAAAAACGATATTTTTAATACGTGCGCCGGGTATATAAAATTCGGTTTCGCCCGAAGTTATATGTACCTCTCTTCTTCTTATATTTGATTCGTATTTAATTAAAAAACTGGTAGCACAATTATAAAGCAAAAGTCAAAAAAAGCTGAAAAAATTTAATAAAACTACATACCTTTTTTACCACCGTTCTGCAGATTATATGCAAACAGGGAAAAGTTACAAAATTTGCGTTTCGGAGGCACGCACGTAAGTAAGCTAAGTTCATTTTCAACTTCGCTCATTTTCGTAAATCAAACCCATTTACTGGCAACAAAACGCATGTATGTATGTAGTTCAACACCATCTTATTTTGATGTATTCATAGTTTACGTGTTGCACGAGTAAACGTGTTTTTAATTACTGAAGTCACTTGCAGTTAGTGGTATTTACGTTTCACATCACTACGTATTTGTTTTTGTTTGTAGAAGAGCAGATGTTATTAGATATTGTTTGGTCTTTATTACTGCAACTTCATCCTTGTTACTCCATATTTTATTTGTTATAGCTTTCATTGCGCATAGCAGAATCGCAACATTTTTGCACGCACAATTGCTCTGGAAAATATTGTTTTAGCGGATGGAGTGGAATCCAGCATTGGTGAAATACCAGCAGCCGGAACTCCATAACTGCTATTTTGGTGCTTAAGCGCATTGATCTCATACCGAAAGCTAACTCATATTGTGTTCGATTATACTGACATCTGGTGTCCAATAGGCAAAATAGTTCAATACACCGATAATGGTGGATTATGGAGCCTTTGAATTTATACGCATACATATGTATGCTTTTCTGTTCCCAGTTGAATGGAGAAAAAACTCGGTTTGAATGAGACAAGTGTTGCCAGGTGATTGCCTAGACCCCATGCGCCTAGTTAAGAGTTAAACACCTTTGTTCTTTCTATACTAATATAGCCGCTGCTGTTATTTAAATTAATAATTTTAAACTTTGCCGGTGGAAAAATCTAAATTTTCTTTTAATTCCCATCTAAAACAAGTAAGAAAGTCTAAGTTCGGGCGGAGCCGAACATTAAATACCCGGCGCAAGTATTAAATATATGTTTTTTCACATATCCGAAAGCTACCGCTAGATGGTAAGCCGGAGTGTATCAGTTTTGAGTAAATTAGCGTCCTCAAATTTCGAGATATTGAAGTTTCAAACATTTCTGAAATTTACCATTGTATGAAAAGCGGCCGTAATTTTAGTCCGATTTCAATAATTTTCAACGTTTTGCTTTTATAAATAAAATTAAATACCGAGTTTGGTATCTACAAATTAGTATAACGGTTACCGATATACNATTTTAGTCCGATTTCAATAATTTTCAACGTTTTGCTTTTATAAATAAATACATAAATAATATCTACAAATTAGTATAACGGTTACCGATATACATATATGTGATCATAAGCGGGCGGTGCCACGCCCATTTTCCAAAATTTTACCATAAACGTATTTCTTGGTAAAGAATTGTTGCAAGCATCAATTTTGAATAAATTAGCTTTAATATTTACTGATTTATCGAAGATTTTGTATATCCCTAAATTACCGTTATATTGGATGTGGGCGTGGTTATTGTCCGAATTTTCGGCCACTTAGTATGCTGTACCAAGGCCAACAACTGTGCCAAGTTTGGAAGAAATTGGTGCAGCGGTTACCAAGATATACACATGTTACCATAAGTGGGCGTGGCTATGCCCATTTCCCAAAAATTTATAATATTCTTATTTTTCGTCTAAAAATTATTGTAAATATCAATTTTGAGTGAATTATCTTCAGTAGTTACTAAAATATCGCAGTTTTCGTATTTCTGGAAATTACCGTTATATGGGAAGTGGGCGTGGTTACTGTCCGATTTCGCCCATTTTCAATACCAACCTACCTTGGATTAACGGAAACTTACACCAAATTTCGTTGAGATATCTTAATTTTTGCTCGAGTTATTGTGTACACGGACGGACGGACAGACGGACAGACGGACGGACAGACAGACATGGCTTAATCGACTTCTCTATTAATTCTGAGCATTTATGTATACATTTGTCTATATCTATCTCGATTCGTTTTTCTGTTACAAACAACCGTTATGTGAACAAAATTAATATACCCTTGTGCACAAGTGCGCCCGGGTATAAAAAAACAGCTTCAAATAAACAAAGCACAAAGGAAACAAAACGCAAAATATTTATTTTTATAACTTATTTAAGTATCAACCCAAGAATTATTAAATTATGTAAATAAACTTTTATATAAATACATACAACCCTATTTGAAGTCCGGCGGAGCAAGAATCTACCTAGCACTTTGAACGATAGTTTTCATCAGAGTTGGCTTAATTAACTACTACGCTCCGTAATGCGGCGATATCGACTGGGTTTTCGGCGATTTTTCGCAGTTCTTAGGTGTATTACCACGGCTGCCACTTAATCAAAATTTTTCGAACCACAATATCCAAGTCAAAACGCCCAAAATAAAATAAAATGTACCATTTTTTGCCGTCCATTAAAATTATATATGCGTTTTTTATAATATTAAACATTAAAAAAATGTAAATATTTTTAAATCGCGTAAAAAAAATTATGTGTCCTTACACTTTGTTATAATATAATAATTATAATTATTTTAATAAAACTTTTTTTTCATTAATTACACAGGTTTACAAAAAAAAGTTTCTGCATATTCAACCAAACTTCTATATCCCTATGGTATTCGAAGCTCTTAATACGAAACCAGGGTCTGTTAGTTCCTGTCATGTCAGGTTCGTGGTCAAGTAGGGAAAAATTCGTCGAAAAACCGGTTTACTATGCATAAACTTCTTTTTTTGTAAACCTGTTTTATTTGTGAAAATATGTATAGTTCATTCTACAATATAAACTATATAGATCAAAGCTTCGCACTTTAAGTATGTATATAAAGTTCATAAGAATTCAAAAAATTGTCATCAGAATTTCAAAATTTTTATTCAGAATTTCTAGAAAATTTTTCAGTATGACGTTTTAAACGGGCCAAAAACTGCATACCCGAAAATTTTCGAGAAATTCTGAATAAAAATTTTTAAATTTTGATACAAGGTTTTTTAATCTTTATGAACTTTATATAAAGTAAGAAACTTTGATTTATAAGGTTAATATTATAGAATGAACTGTATTTTCATAAATAATTAATGAAAAAAATTGTACATGAAAATAATTATGAATATTATATTATTACAAGGTATACACTATCATTTGACACTTACTGTACGTATGGGTGTTTTCATCGGAAGGTCTACCGCGGCAAAAAAAAAAATCTACTTACTGGCTATGTAAGTAGATAAATTTTTGCGTAAAATGGTCTTGCCAGGTGGCACCAAGGTTGAGATATTTTGAAAACTCGTATTTATGGTCCGATTTGGTTTGAATTTGGCGTATGTTTTTGAAACATAATAAATCATACATTTCCAAAAAATTTACCCTGAATTGGCTTTGAAGTCAAAATACAAAGTATATTCGACATAAAATGCATGTTTTATTTACGTTATAAATTCATTTAAAAGCAATATTAGCAAAAATATAACGATGGAAATTTATGTCACGCGGCAAAAAAAAAATATTAAAAAGTTGTTTTGGGTAGGTATTAGGGTACGTAAAATTTGTGCAATATATTGTACGAAGGTCCGCAAAAGAGTAACAGCACTCAAGAAAACTTAATAAAAATTTCACTAAGTTTGACGGAATAAAATTTTTATATCATTGAAAAAAAACTTATGTGAGTACAAAATAATTGATTTTACTTCAGACATGTTGGAATGAATATCTTATATCTTTTAAGTATCTTTAGTTAAGATTCGCATTAAAAAATTTAAAATTTTAATATAAAATGCAAATTACAATATCAAATACAAATGACTCGTTTTAACAAACTTTCCCGGTTTTTCTGTCTTCGGTAAATCTAGAAATCAAAAACCTACCCATTACTGCAACAACAGCACACAAACTCTTGAAAAACCACGGCAAAAACCACCCTAATTGCCTTTCCAACTGCAACCCTTGCGGACGTTTGTACAATATAGACATTCTTTTTTCATATCGGACACCAAATTTGGTTTCACACTTTCGATTGGCTTCAAATTTTTTTATGGGTTCTATACATGTGAAATAAGCTGACACGTCATAAAAAAAATTATTTTAAAAATAGTTCTTGAAAAACGCCCAATTTTTTTAAACATGTTTTTTATAGAGAATTAAACAAGAAATACGATGGTGTAATTTTAAATCCATAATTTACTGGTCTTCACTATGCAAATCAACTTCAAAAACTTCAACTATTAATAGCTTTGGGACAATCTTGACCACCTTATATACAGAAATGTTAAGCCCGTTTCTTTAGCTAAAACGACGTTAAGATGAAGACTCTACGATGCGCAGAACCCGAGATATAACGATATGAAGTAGTACATGTTTAGTCAGAATCACAAAAAAATGCAACATATCATATCTCCGAAGAAAAAAAAAATTGTAAATTCCTCGAACACGTGTCAGCTTATTTCTTGTAAAGAACCCGTAAAAAAAATTGTAGAGAATCGGAGACATGACACCATTTTTTTACGAAATCCGTCCGACTTAAAAAAGAATGGCTCTATAATGTACCTTTCAGTGTAAATGTACAATACACGATTGAGAGAATACAATATTCTATCATTCTTGTGTACAATATATTGTACTTTTTTGACCACTTGGGAAAAATATGTAAAATCATGATAGTTTAATTTAAGCATTTGTATATGATGAAATGTTTTTTATATTTTATTAGTGATTTTTCTTAACATTCACGTATTTTTTGTACAGTAAATTACCACCACTTGCGTATCACTGGAATTTTATAAAATGGACTATTCTTAAATTAAATTCTAAAAATATTTTTGAAACGTTTTCGATTTTGAAATTTACGAAAACTACTCGGAACAGTCCAAAAATGTATAAGGTTTAATTTGTTTTTTTTTTCAAAGTAGCCACTTCCAATGTTACAAAAAATTAAATGTACAATATATTGTACAAATGCAC
>NW_016183191.1:0-5638 GCF_001687245.7 Rhagoletis zephyria | reverse complement strand
TGTTTGAACTGATTTTTAAAAAATTTGTGGCACCTATAGTATAAGTTTCCGGACTAAGCCTATATTTTTACTTCTTTTGTTATTTACATACAATAATTAAAAATAATTTTTTACCACAGGTCCTATTTCAAATTTCGAAGGCCCATATCTCGATTTCGGAGGCTAACTTTGAAAAACGGAGAAATTACGTTTTTACTTATGACTCAAATTCTTAAAAAAAAAATGGGTATAGTGTTATCGATATCGACAAAAATACTTATTAAACTTCGGCTGACACGACGAAATTTAGGAAAATTAAAACATTAGAATTGTGCTAAAAAATCTGATGCCGTAGATACGAAATCAAAAAGGGGATTTTTAAACTATAACATCGAGGAGCTTTTATTTGTTTACAGCTGTTTTGCACAACAAATGTCTGCATGAATCCAAACTATTCAAATGGCTATATTGTATAACTTTTTTCCTTAAATGTAATAAATATTATTATTTTGCTCAACAATAATAAATATTTTTATCAAAATCTTGAAGCATTTGACGTTTGAGCTTCGCTATAAATGCACGATCATGTTATTGAATTAATTTCCCCAATTTTTTTTTATCTAACTCCGCTCACAAANACTTCGGCTGAATTATACAAGTTAAGAATAAGCTGCCCTTTTTGCACGATGACACGACGAAATTTAGGAAAATTAAAACATTTGGATTGTGCTAAAAAATCTGATGCCGTAGATACGAAATCAAAAAGGGGATTTTTAAACTATAATATCGAGGAGCTTTTATTTGTTTACAGCTGTTTTGCACAACAAATCTCCGCATGAATCCAAACTATTCGTATGGCAATGTTTTGGTTAACTTTTTTCCTTAAATGTAATAAATATTATTATTTTGCTCAACAATCATAAATATTTTTATCAAAATCTTGAAGCATTTGACGTTTGAGCTTCGCTATAAATGCACGATCATGTTATTGAATTAATTTCCCCAATTTTTTTTTTATCTAACTCCGCTCACAAAAGACCCCGTCATAAGTTGCAGTATTTAAGTACATATCCCATTAAGTACAAGTCCCATAATAAATTATATTGATTTAATTATGTGAATGGTTTCAGAAACCTAAATCTATACATATTTTAATCCGATTGAGAATTCATTGAGTAATACATATGTATGTACCTAAATGTGTATACATTTATAGTCTTTTTATACCTTTCATGAGCATGAAATGGTATTATAACTTTGGTCCGATGTTTGTAAGTACCAGAACAAAAAGAGATAGACCCATTAAAATGTATACTTATATGATCAGAACGTCGAGCTGAGTTGATTTAGCCATGTCCGTCTGTCCGTCTGTCCGTCTGTNTCATGTTATTGAATTAATTTCCCCAATTTTTTTTTATCTAACTCCGCTCACAAAAGACCCCGTCATAAGTCGCAGTATTTAAGTACATATATTTACAATAATAATAAATTAAATTATATTGATTTAATTATATGAATGGTTTCAGAAACCTACAAACATATTTTAATCCGATTGAGAATTCATTGAGTAATACATATGTATGTACCTAAATGTGTATACATTTGTAGTTTTTTTTTGTGGTTTGGCTACCTGTTTGCCTGTACATGTGCCATTAATATGAATAATCTCTATGCAACTAAGTACGAGTATCTTTGCATTCTCATACTTATTTACATATACACACTTGTATATACATACATATGTATGTACATAAATACATACATACTAAGTACATGTACATATGTACATATGTAAAGTACTTTAGCGTAGTAAATGAGCAAATAATCAGAATTTTTTCACAATTTATTGCTACTTTTTAATTTACTTAGTTTTTATTTTATTTACTTTTCCTTGTTCGCTTTCTTATTTGCCGCTTCGGATGCATTTTCCTAATCAACAACGAAAACAAGAATAAGTAAATGAATGCTTTTGGATTTGCTTAGTTTACTTTTGTATGTACCTAAGTAAATTGTTTTATAGTGTTTACCAAATGTTTGCATTTCTGATATGTTAAATACAAAATATGATGAGGAAGTGTAAATAAGTAGATNGGTTTGGCTACCTGTTTGCCTGTACATGTGCCATTAATATGAATAATCTCTATGCAACTAAGTACGAGTATTTTTGCATTCTCATACTTATTTACATATATGTACTTGTATATACATACATATTTACATAAATACATACATACTAAGTACATGTACTGTACATATGTAAAGTACTTTAGCGTAGTAAATGAGCAAATAATCAGAATTTTTTCACAATTTATTGCTACTTTTTAATTTACTTAGTTTTTATTTTATTTACTTTTCCTTGTTCGCTTTCTTATTTGCCGCTTCGGATGCATTTTCCTAATCAACAACGAAAACAAGAATAAGTAAATGAATGCTTTTGGATTTGCTTAGTTTACTTTTGTATGTACCTAAGTAAATTGTGTTATAGTGTTTACCAAATGTTTTTGTATTTCTGATATGTAAAATAAAAAATATGATGAGGAAGTGTAAATAAGTAGATATTTAAATTCATACAATGATATTTAGGACATAAGGAAGAAGGTTGAATAAATTCAAGTCAAATCGTAATTTTAGTGATGTGACATTGACAGTGGCTGTGTTGGTGAATTAAGAGCAATGTTTTCAGAAAAATTTGAAATAGTTGTAAAGAGCCTTTACTTCAAGGCAAGAAAAACCAAAAGTTCCGGAAGACTCCATCCTCTATTAAGTTTTGATTTTAAAATTTTTTGCAAAAGTCATTATAAACAATTTATGAGATTTAAAATGAAAAAAGTGGAGCACATATGATAGACTTGAATTTTACTAAGACTTTAAAATCTTAACTTATGAAGACAAATTTTATGGGTGTAAAAAAAAATTGTTTCTACTTTTTAGCTTATTTATTGAAACGTGATACATATATTAAAGATATTTTTATTTGATTTTTTTTTCTACTTAGTCTTTGTCTGTTTAAAATTTGCAATATTTAGATACTACGTTCATTTCACTTAATCATATTAATTTCATATTAAAACACATTCATTTCTCGATACTAGGTAATGCAAANTTTATAGTGTTTACCAAATGTTTGCATTTCTGATATGTTAAATACAAAATATGATGAGGAAGTGTAAATAAGTAGATATTTAAATTCATAGAATGATAAATAGGACATAAGGAAGAAGGTTGAGTAAATTCAAGTCAAATTGTAATTTTAGTGATGTGACATTGACAGTGGCTGTGTTGGTGAATTAAGAGCAATGTTTTCAGAAAAATTTGACATTTGATTTTAAAATTTTAGCAAAAGTTATTCAATTTATGAGATTTAAAATTAAAAAAAAGGGAGCACATATGATAGACTTGGATTTTACTAAGACTTTAAAATCTTAACTTATGAAGACAAATTTTATGGGTGTAAAAAAAAAATTTTGTCTACTTTTTAGCTTATTTATTGAAACGTGATACATATATTAAAGATATTTTTGTTTAATTTTTTTTTAATTAGTCTTGTCTAATTAATTTCATATTAAAACACATTCATTTCTCGATACTAGGTAATGCAAAATTGAATGCCCCACTTTTCTTAGGACATTGCCGTGGGGAAAAAATGCATTTTCGAATGTGAAAAGTGTTGTTTTACTGATTATTTTTTCGATTACTATACATTACATTTTCCCATTGGGTATATATATGTACTGCCAAATACATAAGGCACATAAGCAATAGTGAATAAATTTTATACAATGTACCCTATTCCCATATCAATGNTATGCATTTTCGAATGTGAAAAGGGTTGTGTTTTACTGATTATTACTATACATTACATTTTCCCATTGGGTATATATATGTACTGCCAAATACATAAGGCACATAAGCAATAGTGAATAAATTTTATACAATGTACCCTATTCCCATATCAATGGCAAAGCTGAACACACAAGAAAACGAGTTGATATAAACGTGGTAAGAAAAAGTTTAAGAGATTCTTCCTATTTTAGTATTTTTTCCGGAGCTTCGAAATTTTTTATTGGGGCATTTTTAGAGATTATTTTAAGATATTCGTGATTTTCACGGGATTTCTTCCGGACCGTTAAGAATTTTTTCAGATTTTCGAGAGTCTTAAAAATTTTTTTATTTGTGGATCGTCGCTTTGAATTTTTTTTTCGATCAAAAGTAACCGTTATTTTGGATATTAACTGTTTTCTATNGCGAGATTCTTCCTATTTTAGTATTTTTTCCGGAGCTTCGAAATTTTTTATTGGGGCATTTTTAGAGATTCTTTTAAGCTATTCGTGATTTTCACGGGATTTCTTCCGGACTGTTAAGGATTTTTTCAGATTTTCGAGAGTCTTAAAAATTTTTTTATTTGTGGATCGTCGCTTTGAATTTTTTTCGATCAAAAGTAACCGTTATTTTGGATATTAACTGTTTTCTATCACTTTTTTATAACGGAAATTGCGTTTTAATGACATATTTAAATCTTTACTGTTATAATAGCTAAACAAAATCAAAAAATAACAAAAAATTCATGAAATAACGATTAAATTTTATCGGCAAAATAGAAATCCATTTTTAGCGGTTAACTTGTGATTTTTATTATAGAGATCATAACCATTACGGTTCCTAAGATTTGTTCGGATCTTTGTAGGAATTTGTACGGATGCGTTAACGACTTTCAGGACCATTCATTCAAGATAACTACTTCTTACTTTACTTGTTTTCAAAATTTCAGAAATTCCTCGATTTTTCCGAGACTTTTCGTGATTTATTGGAAAACTTAAGTAATTTTGTTTTGTGAATTTTTAGATATTTTTTTGGAACACTTCAAGAATTTTTTCGAAATTTCCCCTGAGGAATTGCCTAGTCGGAGCTTCCGGTCAACTGTCTTAAATTGCTGGGGCCAAAGAGTCATTGTGTAAACTGTCCTGTAACTTCCAGTCTTAGTGCCGACTTTTTTGGCAAAGTTTTATGCTACTAAAGTTACCAGATAGAGATTTTAAATAAGTCCCATCTAATGGACTCCAATTATGCAATGACCTGCAAGTTTCCCTCAGTGACATCTCGAATAGTATAATCATCGAGCTCGGACGTCAACCCGACTTAATGATGGCTGCATTATCTACATATACAGTTAGCCTAGATGCCCTACCCCTCAGCTCGAGTAGTACGTATCTTATTATCCACTAATTTCCATATCAACGGAGAGAGGACGCCACCTCTTTACTTTTAGGATGTCTTTGTTTGCCCACCTTGAGATCACTGTCGCGCCCTTCTCAGAAATCACTGTTCGGCAATACAAAAGACTGATTATCCAATGACGAATGACACGATCAACGCCAATTGGCATTATAGAAGGCTTTCGATTCTCCGTGATTTAGAGTCTTTTCCGTTTTTAACTCCACTTGTTTGTTTCTTGGTGTTAGATTAGGAAAAGACCTTTCCTTAAAATTTGAGCGAGTAATCGTCCAAAATGTTTCAATATAAACGAGGTCAGGCCTATAGGCCGATAATGCTTGGGATACAATTGACCGTTTTTACCTATTTTTGTTATAAAAACCACCCTTGTCACTCTTAAAGCCCTTGGAGGAAAGCTATCGACATACTTTCTACCAAAAGAGAGTTC
>NW_016183190.1:0-5639 GCF_001687245.7 Rhagoletis zephyria | reverse complement strand
AGCGTGGACAATGGCTTACGCGTGCGCACAAATATAAATATGAACACACTCGTCCGCTGCCGCTGTGTGGCATAAGCGGCGCACTTGTTGCTGCCACAAAGGCAAAACGTAAAAAATTGTGTGTGTGTGTGTATGTGGCAAGTACGTATACTACAAAAACCACCACCAGCACACCTTAAATGGCAATGATCTTGAGATGTTGCAACAACAACAAAGCGGAAATTTACAGTCCCAACCAGGATTCTGAGAGTTTATGTAGCAAGTTTTCTGTTTTTTTTTCTGTTTGTAATTGACGTTGTTGCTTTTGTTGTTACCACAAGCCTTCGAGGTATAAAGCCAGCTCAGCTCACTTTTGTTGTTTGCGACTTTGCATGCGCAGCAACTTCGTAGCACAACTCCGCCCCACCTTGCCGCAAACAAACAAAAAAATTGAATTTCAATGCCGCGCACAGCCAAAAGAAGCTGCATGCAACATGCCACACATGCAAACCGCTGCTCTGCGCACCACCCTTCACTGCTGTGCTGTGCAATTTTAGTGCTGGAAAAATATTTACTCAATCCCAACAAGAAAATCGCACGAAAAAGACAGAAAAGCAGCAGCAACTTAGGGCAAAGGAAAAAGGCACTGTGCTGTGACCAGGCGAACGCTTCGAGTTTAGTTGCAACAATTTGCGACTTCGGCCACATTTTTCAGCGATGTTGCACAAATAAATTTATGTACGTTATGTATAACCACCGACAAGTAAGCGACAATAATGCGCCTAACTATTTACAACACCAAAAACAACAACAGCAGTAACACATCTTAGAAATGTTTAGTTCTCGCCGTAAGTGAGCAAGGGCGCGCAGGGTAGGACAGCAGCTGAATGCCGCAAAAAGCAGTTAATGCAGTTGTAAGCTGTGCTTAAGCAAGTGGCTATTTAAGAGCATACAGCTACTTGGGTATTAAATATGCGCAGGCACACAAGCAAACATACCTGCATTTGCGATTGTAATGCATAACTCCGCAGGCGATTTGCGCAAAAAGCAGAGCAGCAAATCATTTAAAGTGAATTGAACTTCGTGTTTGACTCATTTGCGTTGCCATTCGGACTTCGCGGAAAGCGCTGAAGTTAAGCGATTGTTGCAAGTGGTGCGCCTGTGCAAACAAGCGAACATATCCATAGTATTCAAGCAAATAGACACGCACATACTCGCGAAGGTAAATAGTTGGAGAACCCTAGAAGAAAAGTAAATGCTTTTAACTACGAAAAGCGCGAGGTAGAAACGAAAACTGGAGGATCTTTAGATTTATAATTTTTGAAGAAATGTTGCACAAAAAAATATGAAAACAAACCCATTTGGATAGGCACAGCTACAAGGAGATGATCAGACTAATACTGAATCTTGCCAAAGGCCATTTGGATAACTCGCTGGAAATAGAACAGAGAATTATATGTAAATACAGCCAGTGTTGGGGACACGAAAAGTTAGTGTCATCGTTGAGAGAGGAAAGATTGTGGTCATAAGAAGAAAGAAAAGATTCGCTAAGGTCAGCTACGATCAGCCCAGAGCAAGATGGGGATCGGATAAGAATAATAATGTATCAGACAGTTTCTTTCAACAAAACCAAGTCTATGAGAAAGTTCTTTGGGCTTAAGAAAAATGCCGCCAAACATAAGTGATACCCATTGTGAAATAAAGTGCAACTACTTCTAAGCCAATCCAGCAATGACAAGGAAGCTACAATGCTAAACCAGGAACTCTCACGAACATAAGGAACAGAAAAAAACCTATCACATGATTCATTGATGAGTTAAGAATTGTTCTAAATGCCTTACTGGTAGACTTGCGAAAGCAACATTGTTAGAAATCGTCGCTCGGACAGTCTAGAAAAGTGAACTGTAAGATCGCGTGAGGATACCGGTAACAGAGAACTTCAAGAAATTATTTCATAGGCCGTTTGAGAATTGCAAAAACAAGCTGGTAAATCAGCACGTTATGTGACAATGAAATAAAATGGGGCGGGTTCGATTCCTCCTGAAGTCTGTAACTTCTACCGCTTCGATTTTGTTGTTTTTTCCAGTTTTCCTAACAAACAAATCTCAAGAATTTTCCATTAGATCTATAAATCCCCTCCGTCGTTTTAAATAGTCGAAATATGGTACGTTCAGATAGGTTATGTAAGGGTGCCTGTCAGCTTAGGGCTTTAAAAAGCAAATCTAAGTCTTTCTCGCCTCGGACAGACTTGTTGACTCGTATTATGAAATTCAAATTTAAAAAAGAAACAGCGACTATATATTATATCTGCACTGATCTTTTGTCTTGATTTTTGGCCAGATATGCCTTGTTTCCTGACAGGTGAATTCTGAACTTTTCCGCTTCGTTAAAAATCGCTCTTACCCTGTCATTGCGAGCAGTTAGAAGTATTCCTACTTTCGAAGAAGAGTTTACCAAAAGTATTTCCGTCTCCTTCCCATCTAACTTGCGGATCATGATATGATTTCAGTGATATCTCTGTGACCAGAGACAAAAAAAATGCCTAAGTTCATTGTACAGCCAGCGCGTCTGGGACGGTTTTGCTTTGGGTTCGGGTTTTAAGGATTTAATAGCAGTCTACCTGTCATAGTAGATCGCAATAGCCTGCTCGGTAGAGGTCTTTAAGATTACGAGCCACACAGCCGCCTCCTTTCTGCCAGGACAACGCTACAGTGGTCTGGTTGATGAAGTATGAAGCTCTGTGCTAGCTCGCTTAAGCCAATGAAATTGTCTACTCTATCTATCTAGTTCGACGACGTTTTTGTTGGAGTTGTTCCTGTTACATAGACCCGACTGTCGTGGAAACTAGGTCCCGGCATCTTTTCTTTCGCTTTTCTTTGGTATTCTTACAGAACTTTGAAAACGGGACAGTGCTTGGCCTACTCGGCTAAGCTGAATTGAACCGGAAAAGTAAATTAGATCGGCTGAGGAAAGAAGTCCAACATTAATTGAATTTCCAATTTCTATATGGAGTCTATATAAATTTTCTGACGTACCTTCTTCGAACTGCATGAGTCTGAGGGTAGGAAACTCTTTACTTAAATGCCTTCTGGTTCATCCTTTCAGCCCTCTTCTCTGCCTTTCACGTGTGTGCTTTGAAGTTAACCAGAATTTAAAGCAAATATCCAAAAAGAAATTGAGTATCCAATTAAATTGCAGCGTTGCAAAACAGAGTGGCGACACCGCCTTAGCGCGCAACCAATCGGTCGTTGGACCAGGCGAGACCAGAACAGTCAATTCCTTGGCACATTGAAGGGAAAACAGAGCGAAAAAACGAAAGAAGCTAAGGCTAGTGCATACAGCATCTTCGCACTGCCACTCCTCGGTTTTTTGCCAATATTATTTTGCAATTTTTTACAGCCAGAGCATGCTGCTTTTGTTCGTTTTAGTGGTGTTGTTGCTTTGTGCCGACATGTTATTTTATCCTGATTGCACTCGATTGTGAAGAAAAGTTGCAGGCTTGTACGCAGGTACACCGACAACCCAACATACAGCCAGACAGACAGACAGCGCGCATAAATAAGTGAAGCGCGTTGAACGCGTTTCGATGTGCTCGCGGAGCAGGCAAAAAACTTGAGGGGAAGAGCGGTGGCACACGAACGAGTGGCTTGCCATGTGAATGTGAAAACAGGCACTGTGCGGCCAGAACAGCTGCCGTAACGTCAAATGAGCGAACGAACAAGTTCGATTTTTAATATCGAAAGCAACGAAAAAAAAGAGAATCCAAGAAAATGAAGAAGAAGGAGACGGGCAAGAAGAAGCTAGACTGATGTTGGGAATGCAAGTGTATGCGCGCTTGTGTGCGCTTGCATGCAATATGCGGCTGATGGCAGGCGAAAGAGTGGCTGGCCGAGATGACTCCATGCAACTGCCGCGACCACTGCCATGGCCGGCAGGCCACCAGTGCAGCCACTTGCGCGCTGGCTGTTGCTACACTCATACCATCTTCCCTCGTGTCCGTTTGTGCAGTGCCAAGCACGGTCGCGGACTTTTGGGCAGCCTATGGAATGTGGTTTACACCAGAATTTCTTGTTGTCCGCGTGTTTGTTGCAGCGACACTAAAAATTGTTGTAGATTTTATGTTTTTCTCATTTCTCAAATCACTACTTTTTTATCTGTTTGGGCTGCTGCTTGTTTGCGCCATGTCGAAGCTTATTTTGGTGGCTCTAAAATTGCATCTTTTGCACTTCCAGCGGCCGCCAGTGAAAGGAAAGAAAGTTGCGCGTGGCATGTGGCAGGTTGTAGTGAGAGATTACTAAATAAAAACAATGTGGAGAAAAACTCTGCTGCCTGCTGAAATTCCAGCGCCATCCAAATATGGCTACTCGCGTCACCGCGCGTGGCAGGCCGCTTTTGGGTCTGCCGTGGCAAGTTGCTAAAATTTGCATTTGCATTTTTCTGCGCTTACAAATTAGCGCATAAGCAATGTGCAATCGATTCGGCAATGCCATTTGCGGCACGGCACGGCACAGCACCTCAGCGTGAGCTGGCTGCTCGTCGCTCACTTTGTGGCACGCACGAGCGTGTAACTGCGCATGCAACACGGTGTGCGCCGCAAATGCAAATACAAATGTAAATGCGAAAACGAAGCTGCACAAGAAATCTGATTTCTATTTACGAGATACAGCAAGAACTGAGTAGCAAACGCTTGTTGTATGCCACGGAGCGGGGCACGGCTGTGGTGGCGCCCAGTGCGGCCCTCCTGCGGCTTTGCGGCTGTTGCGGCTAGCGGGCAGCCGCCTGCTTGTTTGCGGTTTTTGCATTTATCTTGTCTGCTTCCAGTTGTGGCATGCGCTGGTGGTTGCGTGTGGCGCGCATGCTTGCAACAAGTTTTTTCTTCCTTTATTCTTACTTCCCGGCGCTGCTCCTGCTGGCCTTCCTGCCTTTTATTGCTGCTTAATTGCAACTAAATGTGCGGAATAATTGCAAAAAGTGCTTGTGCTTCCGGGGAGCGGAGCCGCAAGGTGCTGCTGGGGAAATGTTTGCGGTTTGCAGCAGCAAAATTCAATTATGTTGCATGCAATTGCGAGATAATAGATTTTGTTGAAAAGTGTCTACAGATCGATGCAATTAATTTTAATGCGGCTAACAAAAAATCAGCAAATGAGATTTTGTAACTGGACAAAAATGGGGCGTGTTGCCAGTGGCAAGTTGATCAGTGTACGCGCAGATTTGTTGTTAGTCCTTTCTTTCTTTTTTTCTTCTTGGTTTTGTTTGTTGCCCACCTGTGCCTCGAGCTGGGCAGCCAAAAAACCAATTAGAGAATATAGCCGCAGTTGTTGTGCTTAAGCGCGCTGTCAGGCTGGTCGAACAGACAGACAGACAGCAACATGCCACACCGCAGCAGCCCAGCCGTTCTAAGCGCTCGACCAGTTGGCCAGGGCGTGTTGCCGTAGTTTTGATTTACGTGCACAGGGCGCGACAGAACAGGCAACAGGTAAAAACAACAACAATAAGGACTGCATGAATAATGCAAAAGGCCACAGCATTGGCAACAACAACAAAAACAGCAGTAAAGAATGCGGGCAATAAAAATTAATAACCAAACATTAAAAACATCGAATCTCGCTTACCACGGACACACACACACACATACTCGGCGTGCGACTGGTGTGACTTTC
>NW_016183189.1:0-5639 GCF_001687245.7 Rhagoletis zephyria | reverse complement strand
CTAATGCATGAAAATCCTAACCTCAAAAAAATCACCCGTTATGTATGAACACGAGTGGTTATGTTTATTCTTTATACAAAACTGAAGATAGTGCATTTTCTAAGATAAGCGTGAGGTTTGCTCATATCGCCAGCTTATAGTGAAAAGTTGCTAAGTTCATATTTTGAGAAAGCTTACTTTTTAATATTGAAAGCAAGAGAAATTAAAAATACATCGTCCCTAAGAGAATTAAGGTATCCACTTGTTCCATTTATTCCCGCTTATATGTAATGTAAGGTAAATTTTCCAAGTCAAAAGGAGGCGCGACAAGTTCTATAAGACCAAAACGATACGAAATATTTTAATCAACATCGAACTCTTTTCATTCGTATGGCATTTGGCTTTGCTTTAATCACCCAAAATGTTGTCTTCAAAGTTTGGCATAATATTTGAAAAAATGGCTATGTATAAGAAGTTTTTTCCTCTCTTGTAAAATTTGTAAAAATTGTATTTTCACTCTAAGCTAGCGATATGGTTTTTGTTATACACATTTATAAAAAAAAATAAGGAACATTAAAAAAGCCAAAACCAGTCAAAACTGGTCGCGGGCCGTAAGTACATATGGGTACAAATAATTTTAAACAATCAAAGATAAAATTGTTTCTGAGCCACTCGAGTACCAATAGTTTCTAGCAAAAAGCTACTTACATATTTTACTAGAATGTACATATGCCCATATGAATGTATATATGTATGTATGTACATGAAAACATTTTTGCTTACTTTTTTCTAGTTTTTTAGCGCAGCGCAGCTCTGCTTACTTTGTTGATTGTTTACGAAAACGAGCTGAGGGAGCATAGTAAAGAAGCTGGCGTCCCACAGGCGCCGCACTTAAGTGGCTGTCAGCGGACGATATACAGTAAAACGGCACACGTTTGTACATTCACACACATACATATATGTATAGTTACAAACATACATACGTATATATGTACATATAAAATATGTCATCTCGTATNTATGAAATGAGGTTAGCTCAATCAGCAAAACGGGCCAAGAGAAGGGCCAATACTTAGTATGGAGAAAATGACGTGCAGAGTTAACGCTGAAATTGTGGACACATTGTGAGAAAGTGCTGGCACTCGCTTCAGACTTGTCGCTCTGTATTCCTAGCCATTTTCCACGCGATAATAAAATAGCATTCGTTCTTAAGCATTTGTGTGTTGTGTGAAAAAACCTACATTTTCTATCTTTGGAGATACGTCTATATGTGGAATCAGTATTCACACAGCAACTTCGAAAAAGAAAATTAATATTTCCGTAATTTTTATTTCCAATGAGTTTCTGAACGCACTTATTTAAAGGAAAGGTATTCTAGTTTTTTTTTATGGTACGAATTCTCACTCAAAAATTTTAAAAACAAGTCCACTTCACCGAAAATTACTGTCCAAGCCCTTTTTCTTTCACCTTTCAAGGCCTGACCAAGGTTTCATAAGACATGGGTTCACTTTTTAAGATCGTGTGCGATATGTAAGCAGCTTGTGCAACTCACCTACATACATTATTACTACCTCCAACAAAATGGAATAAACTGGGAAATCTGTTGTGCGACCGCCGAGTAACCTAGGCCCTCCCGTAGTAAGCTTATGCCCCACGCGGACAGGTTAAGTTGGGACTTGTACGAATGGACACCCTTCTAGCTTGAAGGCCTGCAGTAGGGTCACGCACTTAACCAACGCACACGCTGATCACCGTCTGGTCACCTTAACTATCAGAAGTATCAAAGAGACTTCATAAAAGCATCAGAGGGCAATATTTATGCCAAGTTAGGCCGATAAAAGTAAAAGTGATTTAGGGAGCCCCAAAAGTATCACTGAAAGTAATTGAAACTCCCAGAGTCTAGACTTGATCCAGAGGCGTCAATTATGCAAAGGTAATTCCGGATTTTGGAACTCCTTGGTAGCAGTAGTGGTCTAACCCATAATTTTGGTTTGCGCTTAAGGTCATTAAAAAGTTCAAGAAATACTATTTTAAGTAGTTAAAAAAAATCGAGTTAGGCCACTTCTGCTCTGACGACCTCATATATAGTAGCTATAGTCTCTAAACGGACAGCAACGTTATTTTCATATAAACTAGTATATAAATACTATAAATTTAATTACAATTTTACTTGAAAATCATAACTAAAAAATGTTCCACTTACAATTGAATCCCCAACTAAGCAACCAACTCGACTATTTCTCATTTTTCAGCGCTAAAAGCTAGCACTCAGCGACCTTCTTATGTTCATACACACATACATACATAGGTATTCGCATTGGCATTCATGTACATATGTATAAGCCAAGCAATCATTTGCATACCACTAGCTCAGTTCATTCTCAACAGTTAGCTTTTATTTTTCAAGTGTACAAATAAATGGCAACATTTTTTAAAAATTTACATATCCACACTGATGCTTGGTCTCGTCGTTTGCATACATACATACATATATATGTATACATATGCAGTTATGCAGCCATATATTTCTATTTGTCTGGGTTGTAAGCATTTTAAGTTTATTAGCATCGCTGCCAATTCTACAAAGCGAATGGTGAAAGTGGCCTTGCAGCGGTAAAATAGCAGGCCACTGTTGATGTTGGTTGAGTAAAGAAGCCACGCATACATACATATGCCACACAAAACAAACCTTGCAGGAAAATATCGAGTTATGAATATGTAGTTATTTTGCGGTATGTGAGTGAAATTTCTTATGTTTATAAAAAATAAATAGAAAGCTTTTAAAAAGTGCAGCCTGGAATTTAGAATACCTTTTGATAATAAAATAAGTATAATAAGATTAAATCTTGTGACCCGCTTTAATAAAAATCATTTTGGTATTCACTACAGGGCTGTGCAGTGTGTTTTAGTAATGCAAACGAAAATACATTAGGCCAGCTGCTTTACGAATGCAACCGCGTGCGGAGTGACGCATAAGGGCATAAAAAATTCATTCCATATGCGCATTTGAGGCATTTCAAACAATTAATTAAATGTGTTCAGATTTTGCAGCTACTTTTACAAATAACAAACTGGAAGATGAAAATACATATTAGCGACGAAAAGGAAAATCGTCTTAAGCTGAAAACCCGTCTATTATCCGGATGTAAAGAAAGATAGTCGTCCATTATTAAATCATATAACAGAGAATTGCGCAAACTCGCATGCGACTGATCTAGATTAGCGCGATTTGACAATTTCAAAATTTTAAAACCGCTTTAATATCCACAACTTAAATATACATAAATAGGCCAGCATTTTTTACCCCTTTACAGCCATAACATACCTTCAAGGTATAAACAATTATATATCATTCGAAAGGTATTTTGATGCTGATGTGCAGAAGACTTATCAAATTTCAAATTGGTTTACATAAAGCGCAAAAATCAATTCAAAAGTGACATCAATGCCAGTGCCGTACCTGTACATGGTTACTGAATTACCGAAAGGTGCTCAGCAGCAGCAGCAGTTTAGGAATAAGATTTACCTATATATATGAATCGGGGTTGTTGTGAATACTCGCATTCGCATTCGCTTTCGCAATAATCAATGCGGAGCTTTTGCTATACATATATCTGGCAAAAATAATGAGAAATTTAAGCCAATGTTTTCCGCCTGTGGAGAAAAATAAAATAAAATAATAAAAATATAAAAAAATGAAATAAAAATAAAAGTAAAAAAATATTTCGTCGAACTGATAACCTCCTCCATTTTTGGAAGTCGGTTAAAAGCAAAACGGAAGGTAAATTTAAATAGATAATATACATAATAACAAAGGTGTGGATGAACATTTAGATAAAGAAAAGAATCAAGTTAAAGATCTGGATAATGTTCAAGGAAATGATAAGTATAAAAACGAGAAGATAAAAAATGACTGAGACAAATGTAGAGAAAATAATAGACAAATAGGTAGAGACAAAGAAAGAGAAAAGGGTAAAATTGAAGAATGACATGTTGTGTTGTATTGTTTTGTATTGTATTGTGTTGCGCTGTGTTGTGTTGTGTTATTGTACTTGCGACATACAAACAAAACGCTAAAACTTTTTGAAATCGGACTAAAATTACGCTTACTTTTCATATAACGGTAAATTTCAGATATGCTTGAAATTTAAGGACGCCAATTTATTCAAAATTTATACTAAAAACGATCCCTTGAAAAGTAGTTACATTATTATGGAATTTTGGAAAATGGGCGTGATATGACAATATATGTATACCTCATTATGTCTAACTAAACATTCTATCGAAGATGTTTGAAATAGGGGTAAAATCACCTCCGCTTACCATGTAGCGGTATTTTTCCGAAAAGGTGAAAAAACTATATTTAATACTTGCGCCGAATTTAGACTTTTTTAACTTGTTATATATACAAATATTTGTGTTAAAAATAAACTAAAGCCAAAATAAAAACAGAGAACTCTTCTGCATGTCCATAGAGGGTTGTAAAAACTTTTTGCCTGCCACGCCAATACCTGCGGGTAATGCTTGTAATCTGTCCTCTCTGCTCTTTTTCTGCTTTTACTTATTAGACACGATGACTACAACCGGGAACATGATGATGGTAATGGCAATGAAAGATTACAGAAATGTTAAAAAATTGGGTCAACACTCAGCATGCTTGCTAAAGAAATATGCGTACATAGACATGCTCGTCAAAAAAAACAAAAACAGTACTTGACATTGCGGAAATTTCAAAATATTTTATTTACGCTCATATGTATGTTTGTGCACGTTAAGAGCGGTTAAAATTGTATGTAAAAATACCGCAGAAGATTTTCAGCTCATAAAAATATGCCGCATTATGTATGTATATTTGCTTGTGTGGACGGTTATCCGGGTACAACATGGCGGATGAGTGACGATGGGCGCTGAGGGAAAAAGCGAACGAGCGGCAACGAGAAATCGACAAGTAAATGTATAAATAAACATTGAACTTAAGTAGGTCATAGGCTCCGGCATTTTTGGGCAATAAAGAAAGCATAAAAAGCTTCGCTATTTTGCCAGAAGAATAATTCGAAAATTTGTATGGATCATAAAACAGCAGACACTTGGTGCTTTGCGCATATTCCATCAGCTTATAAGCTGTGAGAATAAAGTGCAGTAGCGTCACTGCTGCACTTAAAACAACTAATGAGGGTCGGCAAGGCAGCTCACGGGAAAAAAATGTTGAGCTATTCTTTATGCGAAAGCAGAAGAGGATTTAAAATCTATTTTACATTCCATTTTCTGACTGGAAAAGCTTGGCATTATAAATGTTATCATCTAACAAGGGATAGAAATTTTTGCCAACACACGAACTGATTTGTCTCTAATCTTCGGTTTGTTTGTGTGCGAGTGAACTAAGCAACTCAGGCACGCAAGCTACTTACCAGCACTGTAGTCCGTTGCATTGCTGCAGAAGCCCCACTCCGAGCGATGTGTGACAGCCAACAGCAACGCAATGTGAAGTAGACTGCTCAAGTGATGCCCATTATGCCACATGCCACCACCAGCACCACCATCAGCACCACCCAACAGCCACATCACAACAAACACTACCATCTCAGCAGCAGCTTAGCATTGAATATTTCATCACTAAGCCTTTTGTAGGATTTGCATAGTTCGTTATGTTACTCATACGC
>NW_016183188.1:0-5640 GCF_001687245.7 Rhagoletis zephyria | reverse complement strand
AAATAAAATACAAATTACAAGGACTAATTCATAGAAGTTTTCAGGTTATAAAATATATAATTTAAGAACGGAACATCGTTAACCCTGGACGTGCTTCGGTAGTTGATTCGACTAACAAAAATCATGTTTCGCGTCGTACCTCTCTCCGAAGTCATTTACCTTGTTTTTATTATATGTATTAAATATTTTGTTAAAGTGCTTTAAAAATATAAAGAACTAAAAATCATAAAATGTATTTTACTTTTTAACTCCTGTGGGTTTGTTATTTAAAATCAAAATTGCTGTTAGTCGTTTCGACTAAAACAGTCCAGTAGATCTTGAGGTATCGTGTACACTAGAGTGGAGCAAAAAATTAAATTTTTCAATTTCGAAATTGGAATAGTGCGAAAACATTGCATAACCAGGTTACATTGAAGCATGTTATACCGATCGGATAATATTTACGGTTGTCACAAGGGCTTTGAAATTAAAAAAAAAACGAAAAAATTATGGTTGTTTTATGCTTTTATTTGATACAGCGATTTTCAGTATGTGAAGTTTTCTAGCCCTTTAAATTTTAATATAACAAAGTGCAAATTTCAAGTTTTTGAAAAATTGCTTTGACTTTTGACTATTTTTTCACGCCCCACTAATGTATTTAGCAGGTTGAAAAAAGGGTTTCGAGAAAAGCCCAAGAGTGAAAAGTGATGCCCCTCGGTGCCTTTCTGCCACTCCCACTTCCAACTGCTATATCTTTTGAAGTATTTTGAAAATAAGAAAAAGAAATAAATCACCCAATTCAGCGGTGTTGCAAGTGCAACAACTGCAAAAGTGTGTACATACATACATACTTTTGCTACTCGATGATAAGCTGGGCCTATTAAGTTCCAAGTTATGCAACGAAATACATATATACACGAATGTTGCAAGCATGTTGCAAGTATGTGTGTTTCACGCAATAAGCCCAAGCACATTCCCGCATACCTGCACATTAATCGCACTACCTGCCTATTGCGAGTATGTGCAAGTACTATTTATGTTGTATTACAATAGGGTATATGTAGTTAGCATGACTGATTGTGGCATACCTCATGCTGAACAATCACTAAACTAAATCGAGTCAAATGCCAGTGACTCATATTATGTTGCATGCGCAGCACGCTCACACATAACAGCAAAAGAACTAACATGCTGCGCATTCATGCGGAAGCGTGCGCCTTATTATGCAACACGGTGTTGCAAGGTGCTCAAGCTAATATTTCAATATGTGACACATATGTATGTATGACTTAGTTGTCTAGAGACGCTAGTGTCAATAAGTGAAATACATGCACATATACAGTATGCAGGTGGCATAAAAGGGTATGTATGTATGTGTATGTTTGGAAGTTTATGCCAAAGCGTGCATGCAATTTGTGATGTGGCAAGTTGTAGTTAAATACTATGAGTGGGAGCAGACACGTGCATTTTATGGCCATAAATCTTTATAGCTGCACAAAGATATGTGCGCGCACTAACACAAATCCATGCTATACATACAGACATACATTTGTGTATCTTGAGCCACACACTTATGTATGTCTATATCTATATATAAATGGTATAACCTCTACTTTGACATCCACAATAAATCCTTTAGCACCATGCCTTGGCAGCCTCTACAGTTGATATCCAAAGGAAACCTAGTTCATTGCTGTTGTTGCTGTTATTATTGTTGTTGTTATTGTATCGGCTTGTTGTTGTTATTGTACCATCGTTTGCTGCTGCTCTATATTGAAATATGACATTGTCGCCAATTTGTTGTCTGCTTTTTGGTTATACTCGTGTGCTGTAGGTGCTGATCTCCATGTGTTGCAAGACTATTATTTCTGTGTTGCTGGCAAGCTCGTTGTTCCCTTTGTAGTGGGTCGTTTATGCCACATGTGCTGCGAGTTGACACAATAAATTTGCGTTGCCACATTTGAAGTAGTGATAGCTACGAGCTAGCGTGTGTACAGAGTACTTGATTAGCAGAAAGGGAATGCTTTGATGGAAAAATGTGTTGTTTATTATGAAAATATAAGCGAATTTCTAAACTAGTAGCCCCCGTTCTAATCAATCCAAACCAGTTGCTGAGATGTTGTGCTCAGAATTTAGTCGTTATGAAATCTCATCTTTGAGAAATTTATCCAAAAACTATTTTCACTTCACAGGAGGTTGAGCTCTAAATTCAGCGTTGAACACCTCTTAAACGCAGGCTTTATCAACCTAAACACAATTTCGCAGGAAACTCTTTAGGGCATGATAAAAAAGTGCGTACTGGCTGTGAAAGTTATTCAAACAAATTTCTCTATTTTTTTTTTGTCATATCAATAAAATATTTTTCTTCCGAAAAACATACATATATATTATGTAATTTCGATCGTAAATAAAAGGCTTTAGTTAAAAGCCTTTATCACAGCCTTATCGTTCTAGTCCAGATTTTCTCTACAGGGTACTTAAATGCCTATGACCTTAGTAGCTTGCTGTATTTTATACTTCGACCAAATACAAGTATTTATTGGCGCGGACATAAGCTGCAGGTGTTACATCGGCCAGCATATACTCATTTGAGTACAATTTCTGATATTCTATATTCGCATGCTGGTGATAATATTGTATTAATTTATAAGTATGTATTTATGTACATATGGAAAACAGTGATATCACAGATATGCATGGCCCACTCAAACCGGTCAACGCGATTTAATGATTAAAAAAAGTTGTGTGTGGATCCCACTCGGCACTGAAGTGAAGAATAAACAATTATCTTCATCTTAGTGTTAATCTTAATATAAATCTAAATCTTAATCGTAGTCTCAATACCCATCTCAATTTCAATCTCAATCTTAATGTTAATCTTAGTTTTAATCTTTATCTTTATTATAATCCTAATCTTAGTCTTAGCCTTAATCCTAACCCAATTCTTAATCTTACTTTTAATCGTAATCTAAATTTTAATCTTAATCTAAGTCTTAATTTAATCTTAATCTTAATCTTGTAAACCTACTCGAAGCGGATGCCAAGCCTGCGTCTTTAGAATTAGAAGCGATGGTCTTCACGTCACGCTACAACCAAAAATACACGTGATTTCATATTCCTCTCACTCTCATGATTTGTTATTACCTTTTGTAGTAAAGCATAGATTTTTCCCCGATTTTTATAGTTTTAGCTAGCCTCGTCTTGCTGGGAGGCGATCGAAATGCGCAAAATACAGGGTGGCACCGAATGAGCTATATGGTTTGAATTCTTTATAACTTTTTTAATTATTATTTTTTCATTTTTTTTGTTTTCAGAAATTTGTGAAGAAGACTCGAGGAATTAATTATGAATCATTACACGATCGAACAACGTGCACAAATAATTGAATTTTATTTAAAAAAAAAAATCCAGACCATCGCTCACAAGCGATTTTAACAGGCCTCCCTGTTCACCAGATTTATCAGCTCCTGACAGTTTTCTGTGGGGATATTTGAAGGAAAGAGTGTACGTTAACAAACCAAGAACCATTCTCCAACTCCAAACCAACATTCGAAATCAAATCATGGCCATTACACCCGAAATTCTGCGAAAAGTTATGGAAAATATGCTAAAAAGAGCACGTATGTGTGAAGCAGAAAATGGACATCTCTTACAGGATATCAGTTTTCAAAGCTAATTGCAAAAAATTCCCAAATAATATACCGTATTAATAAAAAAGAAAAATTATAATAATCGCATAAATAAAAAAGTTATAAACCATTTAAACCATATAGCTCATTCGGCGCCACCCTGTAGATAAATTTACATGTGTGCGCGTACATACGCTGTAGAAAAAAATTATCAATTGATAAAAAATAACCTACTTGTAGTTAGATTTTTGACTTGAAACTAGTTGACAAGTAATGCAAGAGTAACGCAGAAGATTGTTTTCTTAAAACGTGTGTCTATTTAAATATTTTGCACTTCGCCAATACTTTCTCTAATTGAATTAAATAAAGTAAATAAAATAAAGAAATTAAAAAAATATTTTGTTTTCCTATTGATATTTTATGTCCAAAAGTAGTTAGTTACAAGTTAGTTACATCAAATGCAGAGGCAACCACCCTTGCATATTTCGCGGCTATCGCCATAGAAATATAGTTTGCTTTCGTGAAAGAAAATAGTGATTTTTAGCTCCTTCCTAATAAACTTAAAGTTAGCTTATAGTTAGATACATTTCCTGCAGGGTACTTTGCAGCAAATCAAACTCGTTCAGAACTCGCGGCAAGATTGCTAGATAAGGGAAGGTACTGGTTCGTCATCTATACCAAATCCATGTTTTCAACTTTTTTTAACATGACGATGTCCTACAAAGTAGCAACCGTCCCCCTCTTCAGAACTTTTGAACTCGTTCTGAACTGGTTTCACTCTCGACAGATCTGGGACAGTAAGTTTTTATTAAAAAAAAATGTTTAAGATTAGATTTTTGGATAGTTTTAATTTTATCTTTTACAGATTACAGATTTTATTTTATAATTTTTCTCTAAATTTTAAGCGTCATGCAACAATTTAAATTTATAAAATCTGAAAAAGTACAACTGCTTCCGCCGCTATTTGAGCTACTTTCGTATTGTACGCGAAGTGAGAATTTTTACGTTAACTGAAATTTTAAAGGCGAAACTAGCGCTTTTCCAGACTGTCCCTTACTTTTGTTGCAAGGTTCTTACATCTAGCTATATCTATGTAGTGTAAAATGCAGACGCGCTTACAGTTTTGCATACAAACGACATAAATTTGCTATATCCCTAAATCTACACTCTATTCATTACATTACATACAGAGGAAATACCCTGCAGAGAAAGCTATTAATTCGGAATTAGAATTCTACCAGTTAACTTTTCAGCTCAACTAGTTCGTCTTACATCCTTTTTCTATGATAGCGACTAGAATTTTCAATGAAATATCAACTGTCCGGCTACGCATCAGCACTTACCCGTTGAAATAATAGCGTCATATCAGTTTATGGTATATCCTGCCGATGCATCACCATAAAAGGAAAAAGTGAGTAGTTCTGCTCGCGCCGCTCTAACAGTTGCAATTGCTGAGTGAGCAAACCACTAGCGTCAAAGCCATGCGAGAGATCCGAGGATCAAATCCTCGGACAGGGGAATATTTTTTAATGCCTTTTTAATGCACTTTTTTAATTCATGTTTTTGTGGTAAATTTTAAATTCTATTGTTTTAAAAATAGTATTTTTTTAATTTTTGTTATAATAAAATTTTTAGGTTTATTTCAAAATGAAATTAAATTCATATATTTGTGATTTATATTTTAATTGAAATGACTTAATTTAAGAAATCTTTACCACCTCGAAGCGAATCCCAAGCCTGCGTCTTTAGAATTAGAAGCGATGGTCTTCACGCGACGCCACAACCAAAAAAAAAGGCAATTAATGTGTTTTATATACCCGAGCGCACTTGGCACAAGGGTATTATAACTTTGTTCACATAACGGTTGTTTGTAACAGGCAAAACGAATCGAGATAGATATAGACAAATGTATACATAAGTGATCAGAACGAAAAGAGAAATCGATTAAACGGTGACTGTCTGTCCGTCCGTCCGTCTGTCCGTCCGTCTGTGCACACGATAACTCGAGTAAAAATTAAGATATCTTAACGAA
>NW_016183187.1:0-5640 GCF_001687245.7 Rhagoletis zephyria | reverse complement strand
TATGAAAACAACCCGACGACCACCGCGTATCGGAGAAGCAGCGCGTCCCAGCATTTTATTTAAATTAAAATCCTTTTCTGAGGATATTTTACTAAATATTTATCTAAAAGGTAATCTCAAACTATTGAATTTTCCTGTCGTAACGAAGGCAGCGTATTTGTAAACTTTTTTGTTTCATGATACCATCATTGTATTCATATCTCATCCACAATTATGGCACCATACAAGACTTTTCTATCGAAGATGTTAAGTTTAGTTTCCTCAGGTTTAGTTAATTTCAATCATATTTAATTTGACGTTTATGCCTTAACTTGGTGCGGACTGTTAATGAACTCATGTCTATCCGAACCAATCGGAATGTATCACATATTTTGAATTATACTTTCGTAGCGACTAGAATTCAATGATCTATTTTTTAGGTAAATTGGACTATGATGAATTCAGGAACATCTCCGAAAGAAAAATAGTACTTACACACACATTTGCAGACGTTATCTTCTGGTTTATCTCCAAAAATACTACCTGGCATATATTTACCTACTGTTTCTTAACGAGTGAATAACTAATAGCAGCTGTTTTTTGTTTGGAGCTTGGTCTTGAACAGAATGCTGTATAATTTCAACAGTTGAGTCGGGCGCGTTTTTAACTCCTCCCAAATCACGTTCAAATGTTCTCATTGACATCCATGTAGCCTCTGCGGTAATGATACACCTTTCTACCTCAGGCAAGATCGAGTAAGAGGGGTGGAAGAATCTGAACGAATCACGACACTTAACATTTTTTTATGGACGGATCTAAAATTAATGAAGCAGTGGAAATTCTGCGGTACTTTGTTCGAAGTTTGGGGTTGAGCCTTGTCGTTCGAATGGACATCGACGCTCCAGTTCTGAATATAGAGGGAGGCCCCCACTGCGAAGGAAAGAAGAAGTGGAGAAGGAATTTGGCTATTTTGTGTGTTGTTCGATGAGATCGGTTATCGATTTCTTTGAAATGCAAATTTTGTATGATGGGTTAGACTCAAAAATTCAAAGCATTCCCAATAGAACCATAAGATTACCAATGGAAAAAATACACATAACAATTTTACGATGGAAGGGAATTTGTATTCGTCAGTCAGTTGTAAACATATGTATATATGTACATAGGTATATTTTCGTGCAGTAAGCGTATATGTTGGCGGATGTCGCTAATCAATACACACATGCTGTCACTTGAATGTCATTAATAGCACTGTCGGGAGTTTTGTCTGCGAGTTACAATCATTTGGTTTTTTCTCGTACTAATTTTGGCATTTTATCTTTCGAAGGGACCCATAAAAATGAACCTATAAGCGCTAGTGGTAAGCGTAATTGATTAAATCAATACAAAGATAACACCAGCTACACTTTGGTGAAAGCTCTTCAAGAAAACAAGTGATAAATTGACAAGACACAACAAAACATCTGAAGCAATAACACTATCAGTCAATCGCTTCTGGCGTCACTCAGATGGCCATTGAGTAGGAGCAGCTTCAATCAAGCTAGGTGGCAAAGGCGCAAATGTCGGAAACAACAAAAGTTTTGAGCTTAGAAAAGCTTCAAGTGTATTTGTTAACGGGAAATATCTTCAAGTGTTTCGAAAAGCCTTGAAAATTAATGACAAAGTTAACGAGCCATTTGTTTGTTTAGCTAATGCTATTATTTAACGCAAATACGCACTGGCTGTAGGTTAGTATGTATGTAACTACTTGTAAAGAAATTGTGCCTTTTTATTACGATGCAATGAGAAATAGGGTATACTAAGTGATAAATGTCAGGCACCGATTAAAAAAACGTTTGCTTAATTTCTTCATCTAAAAATTTAACATCACTTCATTTTTTACATGCTTATATAGATACATACATACTGGATATGCTCGCAAAATTACATGTAGGTACATTATGGTGGTCCAAAAATGACTGCGAATAAGTAAGGTCGGAATTTTACTGCTCTCGACCCTAGAATATTCCGAAAATGACGACAAGGTTTAGGGATGGTATGTTCACGGATGGTAGTCGAAAGTTCAACTTTTAATTTAAGCCTATGTGGAAAGTTTCAGAACTTTCTTTGCTAGAGCTTCCCAAATGTTGCAAACAATTTTGATCTCGTTTTTCTGAAAATCTGGAATGGAAATTTTATAATTACAAACTCATAATCAGCACAAAAAAGTCTATCAAAAATAGCTTTAATATTTGTCGCACACATTTTTTTTTTCATTTTTGCTGGCCTGTGTAACTAATTAGACCTCATAGTACCCACAGGTAATTCAAGCTCGGATTGATTAATTTCCAACGGCTTACAATTAATGACCAATTGACGACCACATACTTACCAGTCCGCGTATACTCTATATTTAGACAGCAATCACATAATTTCTTGCAGGGTAGCAACGAAGGCATCAACACTTGCTATTAACACTTTGAAAGCAGCAACAAAATCATTCGGACTCATGTGTTTGCTAAGGTTTTAGTAAGCTGACCAACAGATGCGTTCAAGCTTGTTAGTCGGCCAAGTTGTGGCGGATATCAAATTACCGGAAACGGAAACCACAACGTATATCCGCTGAGAGTGGTATGTTTGTATGACTGTGTTTATTTGGTAAAAGAAAACTTTTGCACTGTAGTGCTATAGCAATGGGTATAGTTGTGTTTGATAATTAATTTGAGCAAAATGTAAATAAAAAATTTATAAAAAAAAAAGAATAGAAGCAAGGAAAAACATGAAAATGAAATGAAAAAAAAATTTAGTAAAAAATAAAATAAAAGAATATAAGCAAGAGAAAAAAATTAAATGAAATAAAGTAATTTAAACTTATATATAAATAATAACAAAAAAAAAGGAGAATAAAAAAGTAAAGAAATGTTTAGTTATACTATTAAGAACGTAATGAAAAAAATAACAATTTCTCCAAAAATAATAGATGGTGACAAAATTTTCTTATGATATGACTCAAATGAAACTAGATAATATCGAGGGACAAACATGTTTTTACAGATAACTAAGGGTAACCGGTTGGCGCATACATTTTGCATGCCTGCCATTTCATAACTACACTTCAGGTACTACCTCTCTGATAAAAAAAAAAAGAATTACCGAAATCGGTTCACGTGACCCAAAGTTATGCAGTAACATACATAAAAAAGGAATTGATAACCTCCTCCTTTTTTTGAAGTCGGTTAAAAATTACCATAATTTGTTTAATATTTTTTGCCTTAGAACACTCGAGTTTTGTCTAATTTGTATTAAGTTTGTACAACAATGTTTCCTTTACTCTAAAGAACCTAGATTTCGAAAATGTAAGTATAATATGCAAAATCTACTTGAGCCTCCCGTGGCCCCTGCCTGGCTACGCCTCATGTAAGCTCTCCCATTTCTCTATTTGAATATGCCGGCTTTAAAACGCTTAAAATACAATAAATTTCATAGTTTTCACCTTGGTACAGAAGACTTTTACGATTAAATTTTCAAAAGCTCTTTCATTGTCTTGCCAAAGTTCGCTCTTGAACTTTTTAAAGTTACTTGAAAGCTTATAGAAATTTATTTATTAAAGTGATAATTTAATACTTTAATTTGGTGTACCGCAAATGCTTTGGATGCATGTATGCTCCCTCTTTCTTTATGCCCACTTAAATGTAGTACAGTAAAATTTGTTTAACTTTTGTTTTGTTTTGTTGTTGTAGGCTCTGTTTCACGCGCCTGTCAGTTCGCATGATTTGGGTTGAACCACAAACTTTTGACTGCTGTCAAGTTGACCAACTTTTCTATTTCAACTCACAAACTCCACTACTTTTAGGGACGGTTCAAAGTTTTCACTAACACGCTTAACCTTGCGTATACGGAGTATAAAAGCATACGAAGGGTCTAAATGTATATGAAGTCTACCCATAAGTCGTGCACACACAACCGCCACTAAATGCCCTACAAGACTTCATACAAACGCATAGCTCACTCACAATTTTCATGCACGTGCACTTAAAACGCTTTTTGGCGTGTTGTGCTTATAAATTTTCGGATTTTTACTTCCTTGACATTTTCTATGTAATACTTGCAAATCGCTTACACTCTACAAGGTTTGGCACTTTGTTTTGTTGTTTTTACGACCTTGCGATTATTAGAATTTTAATGGCTTGTTGCTGGCCATTTTGCGCTATTTTATTGCCACAATTTGTACTTTTTTCTCCATTTTAGTTTGTGTACACTTTAATGCTTTACTTGGATTGCTGTTTTTTGTTGCGCCGAAATGAACAGCGCCAGCGAAATTGTTGCTTATCATGATAAGTTTTGAATTTAAGTTTTGTATTTTGTGTTTGATAAAAGTTTCATATTTGTTGGCTGAAATATTTTTCTGAAGTATTTTTTCCGGAATATCTCTATATTTTCGGTACAAAAATTTTCCTTGAGTGAGCTCTACCTCGAGGTTTGGTTATACCAAATTCTAAAAAGTGCCACGACGCAAATTCCTCGCTCTTTCAATTTATCACGAAATAGATAAAGTCTTAGTAAAAAGTCCGCATTGAGGGAATTCATTTGGAAGCGCCCTTCATCTTGGTTGACAACACTTGGACATGTTTCAAGCGAAATCGACGCAAGCAAAACCACATTTAATGCGCCTTAAATTCTGTAGAAAAATTTAATCAAAGCTGTTTTCCGTTCAATATATTTCATATTTATATTTATTTAATATATTTCAATATGTGATTGTTCGTATTTCCATTTTTAATTTTCTGCTTTTATACTCGCACTCCATTTATTTAAGTGGATATTTATTGAGCCTTAAGCCAAATACTTCAAGTGATTATATCATTTAATTAATGCAAAATCAGCGTTGCTATCCGCATTCGTATTTTGCTCCTTAAAGCTTTTTAAATAAAAAACTTTAAATTGCTATGTGCAAAGCAAGTCCTGCAATTGAAAGTGGAAAAAAGCGAAAAAAATCACCTAATTTCAATTTATTGCCATCATTTCAGCGCTTCAGGAAAGCAAATAAAATCCAATATACCTTGACGCCAACGCAAACCTCACTAGTACCCTTAGCGCCATTTTGCATTAGCACTTTCATGAGATATGTATGTATGTACATATGTATATATCTACACCACTTTTAAAGCAAAATGTAAAAGGCAGGGCATTTTCGTAATACAATGGAATATTAATGCAAATACCGGCAGGAAACTTTTTCGTAAAATGCCGTATACAGCATTGAAACTGGCTAAATTCCCTGGATTACGAAGATTTTCTAGGCCAGTTTCTTCCATAGCATATTTTAATTAAATTATCAATGGTCAAGAATGGTTTAATTCATTCCTCCTTTGACAACATCTGATCAGGAAAATCTTTACNTAATCTAGAAGGCAACAATTATGCAGGAGTAAATGGTATTAGTAGTTCATCAGAAATTGTATTACATATATATTTATTCAAACTTACCTTGAATTTTAATTTCAAAAGATATCGCTCGTTGAATAATATACAGAATTATTTGAAAATTTACATTTTGTGGAAAAACGCAATCAAAGTTTGATCAATTCATACATTTGGTACATTATTAAATTATTAAATATTTTATAAGTAGCTTTTTTCTAAAATTTTACTCTCCCAGCCACAGGGATGTTTTTTGGAAGC
>NW_016183186.1:0-5640 GCF_001687245.7 Rhagoletis zephyria | reverse complement strand
CCACCACCACCAGCTACACTTACATGGACTCCGGCTGGCTCGACTGCAGCGCGAGGAAGCCATTCTTGAACGTAAACAGCAGCGGACAGTGATGCCAGTGCGGCGCCACGGCGCCCAGCAGATAGTCGTTGGATAATTGAAAGTCGATCTCCTCCAGCAGCACTGATTGGCGTCGTCCGCCGCTGCCGCCGCCGACACCATTTTCCGCGGTGTCCAAGTCGCCTAATTCTACAGAATGGGGGAAAAGAAGAAGAGAGGAAGTGAAAAGAAAGAAAAAAGAATAAGTAAACGAAATTGAGAGTGTGCAAGTGTCTGTGTACACAGAGACAGACACTGGCGGTAATTATTAGGCGTACATTGCAAGTCCCGCTCTTCTTCATTTGTTCGCTCAATCTCCCATGCTCTAAATTCTGCGCGTCCGAAACGTATAATTCAGTCTGAAGTCTTTCTTTGAAAAAGAGGCAAAAGAAAAAAGTGCCTTTCATTCTTTGCATACACAGCAACACACGCCAAATTAGTCGTTGCAGCTGCAGCTAGTGGCTAATCTCCTCGGCGCCTTCGGTTGTAGTAATTACATGCTGCCACTGCTGTTGCTGCNACAGACACTGGCGGTAATTATTAGGCGTACATTGCAAGTCCCGCTCTTCTTCATTTGTTCGCTCAATCTCCCATGCTCTAAATTCTGCGCGTCCGAAACGTATAATTCAGTCTGAAGTCTTTCTTTGAAAAAGAGGCAAAAGAAAAAAGTGCCTTTCATTCTTTGCATACACAGCAACACACGCCAAATTAGTCGTTGCAGCTGCAGCTAGTGGCTAATCTCCTCGGCGCCTTCGGTTGTAGTAATTACATGCTGCCACTGCTGTTGCTGCTGCTGCTCAAAGTCGGCGGGGTAAATGCAAACACAGTGCTATTCAATTGCAAACTAGCAACAGCAGCAACAGTAGCAGCCTAATCGATAACAACATTCCGGAATGAAACAACTCCTTCAAGAGAAAGAAAGGAGGAAGAGGGAAAAGAAGAAAGCAAAACAGCAAATCCTGCTTGGGAATCAATTCGCCGTCGCCCCTCCTGCCAAAACACACGGATGCTGCACACGCTTTGAAGGAGAAGACTCAACACTGAACACTGAACAGAAGAACTACTGAACACACAAACACACACAATTACCGATCACTAAGTAAACAAAACAAAACAAAACATCATCATCAACATCCTCATCATCATCTCTCCGTCTTGCCCTTTTCCCATTCCATTCACCCCACTCACTCACTCAGCAACAGAGAGTAGAGGCGCGCACACTTACGATTGATTCGGTAGATTCTCGAAGAGTTGTAAATGTAGCAGGAGTCGTCGACATTACCGCCGTTTTTGTTTGAGGATGAGGGCAGAATGTTGAGAATGTGGCGTCGCTGGGGCAAGAGTGAAGAGGAGCCACCGCCGTTGCTGCCGCCGGAGACGGTGGTGGTGATGCTGCTGTTGAAGCTGATGTTGCCATCACCAGCCGTCGCATTCAGACCATGCTGATCATCGTCGAGCTCCAGGTTGGAGAAGACGCAAAAGGACTTGAAGATGGCCGATAAGGAGGAGGAGGAGGAGGAAGAGGGTAGAACGCCACTGAAGGAGCCATCGGAGATTGAAGAGGACGAGGGCAGGGCCGTATCTGCCAGAGTAAAAAGGCCCAGGTGACGATCGCCGGGCGAGTCAGAGTTGGTGCAGACCACCAGCAGAAGGACTTCATCTTCAGCAGAGTGCCGCCTCGAAGACGACTTGACCGTGGCAATGTCCATCGGCTGCAGCGTCAGCTGACTGTGGCTGGTTGTGGAGCGATTCTTCAAGGGAATGGAAAAGGATAAACAAAAAGTTATCAGATTACACTCACACACACACACACGGTCAAAAACGATCAGTTATACGGATCAGCTAAATTAACATAAAAGACATTAAAGAAAGGGACACATAAACCCACTTACCCAGAGCTTGCTAATGAAAGCCTCCTTGATGTGGCGCTCTAGATCGATCTCCGCAATGAGCTAAAAGAGAGAGAGAGAAGAGAGAGAGAGAGAGAGAGAGATAAATTATGATAATGATTTAAAAAGATTAATGAAGCCACATGGTAAGCCACAAAGCCCCCTCNGAGAGAGATAAGTTATGATAATGATTTAAAAAGATTAATGAAGCCACATGGTAAGCCACAAANATAAACCCACTTACCCAGAGCTTGCTAATGAAAGCCTCCTTGATGTGGCGCTCTAGATCGATCTCCGCAATGAGCTAAAAGAGAGAGGAGAGAGATAAGTTATGATAATGATTTAAAAAGATTAATGAAGCCACATGGTAAGCCACAAAGCCCCCTCTCCTGTTACTACTACTCACCCCCTCCGTGGCGTTATCCTCGACGATCCACTTCTGCAGGCTGCTGTTGGTGAGCACGAGAAAGTACAGCGGCAGGAGGACCGCGTCACCACCATCGTCGCCGCTGCCGTCCGCCGAGGGCACACTGCTGCGGACGATGCGCACCAGCTGCTTCGAGGCGTCCACCCCGGCGGCGGTCACCGGGAGCGAGCCAAAGATGAAGCTGCTGACGCGGCGGCCGATGCCCGACAGCAGTCCGGTGGGCGCCTTCAGCGTGCGACAGGTGAAGGGGGCGCCGCCACTGCTGACTGTCAAAACTCCTCTTCCGCCGCCACTGCTGCTCTCCGAGAGGACCGAGCCGCCGGTGAAGGCAATGTGCACCAGCGAGCCGGTGGTGGTGCCCAGAATGGCGCCCACCGGGGCAATGTCCACCAGGGTGAGGCACTCCTGGCCGTGCAGGTCGGCCGTCGAGGCGCTGACAATCGAGTCGTGGACGTTGCTCTCCTGTGAGATGTTCGCCCAGTAGCGGATGGCGCCCTCAGGGCTGACGGCCAGTGCGGCGGGGAACTTGCTGACGCCTCGATGGTAGCCGCTTCCGCCGCCACTCCCTACGCCTCCAATGGAGCTAATCACGCAAATCAGCTCGGCGCGGTGGGCAATGTCGCTGGGCGGCAGCAGTAGCTCGTAGCACTTGGTGGTCACGCTTCCCGCTTTGGACTTTGAGGAAAAGGATGAGGAGGGGGTGTTTGAACCAGAGATGGCCGGCCACCCTCCACCGCTGATAATACTGGCGCCAAAGCCGCTTGAGCCGCCACCACCGCCTCCACTTGAGTCTTGCTGATCGGCGTAGCGCCAAACGAAAAGTCGCCGACCACTAACGAGCCATGCCCAGCCCGATTCAGAGATTCTCGCCGTCAGATTCTGCAGCGAGCGGCCTGTAAAGAGAGGGAGAGAAAAGGTATTGAAAGCGATTGAAAAGAAAGAAAAAAGTAACGAGTGCATAAAAAAGAAAAAGAATTTTACTAAACGCAGCGAGTTCATCCCCCACCCCACGACACGTCGCCTGCTTATCATGCAACTCTGATGTTCACTTCTCTTTCTCATCTCTTCCTGCACACTAACCATTTGACAATTGAATTATTGAGGGCATTAATATTAATGAGGCAGAAGGAAAGAGCTGAGAAGGGAAAAAGAAAAAAAGTTCTGAAAGGTAGGTTCTAATTCAGGGAGAGAGAGAGAAGAATGAACGAGCAAGAATCGGGAAATGAGAAATGAGAAGAAATCTTCGCCGACCACAGTAGTGAATTTAGGTAGGTAGACATTGAAAAATCACTCGGCAACTGCAAGCTAAACCTCCACTACCACTACTAGCAAATTAACGTCCTGGAAGAGACAGTCAGACAGACAGAAACCGGGAATCATTGCCGCACTACCGCAGACAAAGGAAACAATTGTGCAAGCAACGGCACATAAAAAGTAAAGTGCGTCAAAAGAGGAAAAAAACTATGAAAGAAAGAACTTCACTGCACGGCATTATTGTCTGTTGTTGCCAATGATCACCATTCACGCTCTAGTCAATTGTCTGTGAGTTTGTGAATGTGGCCATATTCACACTTGCACTAGTCGCCCAATTGAAGGCAATGATGATGATGATGATGATAATGAGAAATCGGTCCAAGACAATGGCCACAACTACCAGACACTACCTTTCACGGGTAGTAACTGTCTACCAACTAGGCACAACAAAGCATCCAGGAACACAGTTACCGGGACATAACAGCCAGACAGGTGTAATGCACCGTAACGAAAAGGGACGGGAATTTGGGGGGGGGGGAATGCGCACNATGCGCACTCAGGCATAGCAGCACACACTGACAGAGACATGGTAAATACCCAAATACCCAAACTCAAGTTTTGAACCTTGTCAAAGAGTTCTTCTTCTCCATCATGCAGTTCAAAATGCGCTGGCTCGACCGACATTTAAAATAAATACAACACCGTGGTGAAGCGAAGTGAACCACAAAAATGTTTTGCGCCAAAAGGTCACTCTTCGTACCACTAGGCTTGTGCGGAAGAGGAAGCAATGACTAAACAAGACATCCTACAACTAGTTACCTACAACTCCCAGGTCGAGACTTTTGACTAGATCCTCTCTGGATGCTTTCTTTCCCCTTTCCATTAAAATGCTAATTAAACTAATTGGCTGACAGAACAGAAGGCGGTGGTGGTGGTGGTGGTGGTAGGGAACAGAAGGGATTAAAATAAAGCGGCGTCGTCGTCGTAAGAAAACGACAAAAACAACGGCATTCCCAACGAGGGCAAATAAGAAGAAGAAAAAGAAGAAGAAAGCAACGATCTCATTTACTCAGCATTAGCGGCGGCAATCTAACGAGGAAGTGGTAGTTAGACACTAAACTGTGTGTGTGTGACTCAGCTCATTTTCTTGCACTCATCTAAATAACTAAAAAGAAAGAAATTAAAGGCAAGAAAAGGCAACAGTAAACCGAAAAAAAGTAAAAAAAGGCAAAAAGCATTCAGCAAATGCTTCTGAAATGAGAAAGACAAAGTGCTCATCAGCGGATTGCAAATCTACTGCCAGCAAAAAAAACCTCGCCAAACAACTTCATCGTCACCGACGTTTCAGTTTAAGTGCATTAAAATTAAATTAATTAAGTGCAAAACACAGACTGACAGGCGGGACAGAAGAAGGAGGGGATCAAGAGCAGCAGTGAATGTGTAATCAAGACCAGTAAAAGTAGTAGTAGAAGTTAGTGACAAAAAGGCTACTGACACTGCGCGCGTGTAACCCAATTTAGAGCGAGAGGGCGGCAATTGAAACACTCTTTCACAAAGTCTCTAATGTCTAATCAAACGAGCCCGGTGTTGACAGCCCTGATTTTGATTCTGTACTGCCGAGCAATGTTTGCATTGGCAAACATTTTCAAACACAGCCAAGTTGATTCTTTCTCTTTCTCATTCTCATTCTCTTTCTCTCTCTCTCTCTCTCTCTCTCTTTTCCCCTTTCATTGCCCCATATCAACGAGACAATTAGAATTCAATGACTCATAGTGGTAGTCTCAGCGTGTGTGACTTTACTTCAACAAAAGAAGAAGTCGACAGACGATGGTGCACACACTTTGAAATTGAAACACGCCAGCATCATCGAGGAAAACTCGAGCAATTCTTTAGGAGGAGGAGGAGGACAGCAGCAAAACGACGGCACTCGCATGTGAATATCCGAGAGAGGGAGAGAAATATGTGCCAGTAGTGCAAACTATGGTGCGCCTT
>NW_016183185.1:0-5640 GCF_001687245.7 Rhagoletis zephyria | reverse complement strand
CACATATTTACTTTTTATATACATATACATATAAAACATGTTACATTAAAAATAGCAACTTGAAAAAATCAGTTATTAATTTTTGGCATTCAGTATGCAATAATTCTTTTTGAAAAGAAAAAATTTGCTAATTTATAATACAAAAAAAAAACAACCAAACCAGAGAAAAACTTCCAAACAACCAATTAAAAAAAAATAAAAGAAAACAACCAAGTTTGGTAAGAAACAACCAACAGTGGCAACATGCTCATAATGCCCGTGTTGGTATGTGGCGCAGAAGCGAGGACAATAGGGTGGCCCAAGAAAAGTAAAGTCGGAATTGTAATGCTCTCACCCCCGAGGATTGTTCTATATTTAAAAAAAAGTATTTAGAGGTCGCTAAAAGCGATCAAAGTTTTTCACGTACATATTTTTATATGTGAAAAATAAAATTTTTCGTAGAAATGGTATACAATTCTTGAAAATCATTATTTTTCGATCAGAAAACTCTGGTTCTTTTCAGGAGACTTTCAATAATAATACCCAATTGTTTATTTAACCATTTTTTATACTAACGATTTTTTATTGTTTCCCCAACTGCATTTTTCGGGGTTTTTGTGGGTTTTTGGCAGACCTATAAATTATAGTTGCGATGAAGAAATGGTTAAATGGGTATTATTATTGGGAATCTCCTGCAGATAAACATTTCTACCAAAAGTTGTTTTTCCCCATATAAAATACATGAATTACTTTTTGCGCTTTGACCGACCTCTAAATATTTTTTGATTTCAAAATAAAAAAATAAGGGTATATTTTTTCGGTATAGAACAATCCAAGGGGGTGAGAGCACAAAAATTCCGACTTTACTTGTTTCACATGCATTTTCGCACCACCCTAATGGGAAATGACAGCAACCGATAAGGCGGCTCTTGTTCTTGGAGTATTCCAGGGAAAAATTTTGCGGAAGATTTACACGCATTTACGATTTGGCGACGGCAAGTACCGCAGATGGTGGAACGGTAAGCTGTATTCGCGAAAAACGCCACTTTGCGACGTTTTATGAATCGCACTATTAATATGTGCACGATATGTAGTTCTGAAATTTTTATTTCGTGTTGGCAACAGCCATGAAAATCACAATCAGCGTAAAAACCCTGTGCCAAACTCGACAAAACTACCTCCGAGCAAACTAGGCAGCCGCCATTTAATTTGCCAAACAAAAGTTTGTCTGCATAACTTTATAAATCGGCTTTATAAATTAGTTTGGGTCAGTGTTGCCAAATATGGGCTTTTCCTACCAAACTGGTAGGTTTTTTTCCATTTGTTAGGTAGGTAGAATAGATTGGATTTTGGTATAAAATATGTATCTTCAAACACTTTAGCAACCTTGTTTCCACGAATATTTTACCGGTTAAGTCCCCCATTGTCCACCTGACAGAGACTTTATTGTAAGACTTGAGGAATATCACCAAAACTAACCTATTGATGTTTCAATACGGTAGTAAGACCCGTTGTCACATATGCGGCACTGGCCTGGTGACCAAAAGCTACGCAAAGGAGTAAAGGAGGTTTTCACCTTTAGCAAGCTGCACCGACTTGTCCGCGTGGCCATTACAGGAGCTATGGGCACCTGTCCAACGGATGCCATTGGTGTCATTACAGGCGTTTTTCTTTTGTCTATCCTGTGAAAGAGGCCTCAGGAGCGTCCTACGACTGCCTAATATGATCAGCAAGAAAATTAGGGATATTCGAGGTCATTTGGAGGTTCTAAAGCCATTACTGGATAATTCCGAGTTATCTTTCTATAAACCTTACAAGATTAGAATTCCTGAAAGGGACTGCTGTGAAGTGATAATAACTACGATTGACGAAAGGTCCCAAGGATGGTATACCGACGGATCAAAGATGAATGAAGATAGTACTGGGGCAGGCATATTTGGACCAAAATTCCCGAAAGTCTGCCAATTTACGCATACCCAACTATATTCCAGGCGAAAGTCTTCGTAATCGCGGTCTGTGTAGAAGGACAAATGGGGCCAAATTAAATATTATGTCGGATATTCAGGCAGGTTAAACGCTTTAGACTCTTTTAAAACGGCATCAGGCTTGTAGACAGCTGTAAAACTCTTTTGAACCACTTGGAAGCCAACTGTAACGTAACGCTGTGTGGGATTCCGGGAGATGAAGGGTTTGAAGGCAACGAAAGCTGACTGTCTCGCAAAGCGTGGAGCCCAAACGCACTTGCAGGGTCCCTAACCTTTAGTGAGCTGGTGGAGGAAGCTCCAGAGCATATTCTATGTGACCACGTATCATAAATACCTGACTGATACACTTTGGGGAAGGATTGTCTTCATCCAACATTTTATTTAAACATGGCGCCCTACAAAGTGCCTAACTTCTGAAAGAGAGTAAGGTTGGATTGATTGCAATTAGGGTTAAGAACAATAGATCTTCTAAGGTCGCAGCGCGTGTATCCCAGACGTAATAATAATAACATAGTCGATGTTTTTGCAAAAACGCCCATCGCCCAATTGCAAAACCCCCTATATTATGGCACTCAAATTTTACAGGAGAGCGAAAAAACAGTTTATTCTTTGAAGGCATTGCGATATCTTCTCTAGCTATTATTTTACAAATCTGTTGTTTTAATAACGATTTAACGAATTTTTAGGCATAAATCTCGATGCCTTGTCATTAAAAAAAATATTAAAAACTTAAATAAAATTTTGGTAGGTTTTGGTTGATTTTGGTAGGAAAAAAATTTCTCTGTGGCAACACTGGTCTGGGTTTTTATTCGGCAAAAGCGCCTCCTATGTATGTAAATATGTATGCCGCCTTTCAAAAGTGTTGCGAAGTGATCCATCCATGTCTTAACTGAACACTGAACGTCTGTTCCGGCTTTGCAGGAATTAGCTCTGGTATTGAAATAATTTGATTGCGACCTTATTTTCCGCAGAGATCCGAGATCTCTGTAAAACAATCGACATGACTGCGCTCATAGCTTACCGAATTTCATTATGATCTTTTCCTATGGTGGATTTCTTATTCATCAATAGGGTTTCCAAGCAGGAATTAGACTTTTGGCAGTGAAGATAATACTATTCCTTCAAAGCGTAATTTATAGATTTCGGGCTCAACACTTAAGCGATATTGAACGCAATTGTAAGTTGTTAGTGTAAAACAAGAACAATTTTTATATATACCGTTACCTGAAGTAACTTTGCCACACACGCACGTTTATAACTAATTTTTCATACATTTTAATCCTTGCTTCTTGGCAAAACATTAATTAATTTAATTAACTCATGGAATACTCAAATTGAAGTACGAGTATTCTATTCCGCATTGCTACCACGGTAGCATGCCTCTGGCGGCACAAACATCAGCCAAGCAGTTAGTGGCGCAAATGACGCCTCGCCATACGTCCGTTCGTAAAAGCAGCATACCAACACAGTATGCAAGAGGTGAGGTGCTATTGGCGTTTTGTTGATTTTATGTAGTTAATGTGCACCACTAATATTGGCACTATGTGGCAATGGTGGGCATGTAGCGCGCGGGGAATTAAGCGCGTCGCATTATTAATGCGCGCAACGCGCCAGAACCAGATCAAAGTACGCTGAGTGTTTTGGACTTACCGCGCCTGTTCCAACGCGCCACCGCGCCAGCGAACAGCACGTAAATTAATGGTTTCGATGCATTCCACAGATAATGTGCCAAGTTTATTAATAATTCGCTTGTATGCTTTCTTAAAGTCGCTTCAGCACATTGCAATTCATCGTTTTTAAACTTTGTATTTATTGCTTTGTTTTAGCGCTTCTGGCACGGTCGGTAATATTCTTTCCAAAGTAAAATCTAATTGATTTCAATTATAGTTTACGCAGCACAATTTAAATCATTGGCCAATGGTCACTCCTGAAGCTTTTCGAATTTTTCGATTTGTTCTAATAATGAAGGAATATTACAAATGAGCGAAACCTAATTATTTGCCAGAAAGAAAAGTAGTTTCTCTAATGACGCCGCAGAAGGGCTCACACTTTTATAATCCTGGAAAGAAGTCATCTGTGGCGAAAACTGCAAAGCGAGAATGACAGGTCAAAGAAAATACGGCTATGTTCGATAACTGGAACATTCGATAAGAAGTTTCTAGAGTTGCCATGGGTGCAAAGGACGCACAGTGTTTTGACTATATGGAGGCAGGTGGGAAAAAAACGTGGTGATAGTTGATTTAAAAAACCGGTTGGACTTGGAGAGGTAAAGGTAAAAGTCATAACAGTACATTTCCAAAAAATTACTGGAATTGGCGCAATATCGACTAATCAGTTAAGTTGCATTTGGCGCTGAACCCATTAAAGCAAGTGTTTCTTTTTCCACTGTAATCAATTCTTTAAGTATCATGGAATATTCAGGTGAAGATATTTATCATTTATTTGGTATTTTCCTATTTGTTATCAAACAATTTATTTGGAAATGTAGATGCTAAATAATCTTATTAAAAAAAAGTGTGAGTACCGGTTTGTCAGGTCTTGAAATTTGATGCATGCTTTAAAGAACTTCATATAGTTTTTGAGCATAGGGATCTTTTCGCACGACTTTTCAAATTCCGATTATCATCATTTTTCGATTTTCAGCGCTTTTTGCGTGATTTCGTGAAAAATCACACCAAACATTGCACTATGNGAGGCTTTTTACAAAAAATTTGAAAACTTGTTTTACCTAAGCTTGAATATTTTTGCAAACTAATGGTCAAACCACGCCCCTTTTTCTTTGGAATATCCATATAAAAACCAAACTTGGATTCTGTCACCAAGGTATTGTCACAAAGCTCACCCGAAGACCGCAAATAAAATTTTCTTCAGTTCTATTAAATTTATTTATTTATATATTTTCGATAACCCAAAAAGTTATTATACTAGCTGTACCCTGCCATGCTTTGCTGTGGCATACTCCTATTAGATGGATGATAAATGAATAACAAAAGAAAGCATACATACGTGTGGATTCTGCAATAATCGTGTGTATGTAATATTTTTAGTTTTTTTCATTCTCTGCGTAGATATCAAAAGCTATCTGGTGTGCCGACACGGAAACACGTAACATATATACATTTGCCCACGTGAGAAGCAATCCGCATCTAAATTTAAACCACACCTTTCCAAAGATTGACCTTGAACTTTATTGATTGGGATTGCGAACGCCAATCGAATTGGGAATTGCAATCTTTTAAATTGAAATGGTACAGATATCGGTCGGAATCATCTTCATAAATTTCTTAACTGCGATTCGCGTGCCATTGCAGAGTTTTGGCTGATTAATATTTTGCAACAGGATAATTGGCACACTTATTTTCACTTTCAGTATGTGGGATCATCCCAGGAAGAACAATCGAGTTCAAAAATTCCTTTGGATAATTAACTGCTCCCACAACGGTGTTTATCGATGTACATGTTATTTTATCACTTTGAATGCAGAATTGAATAACATTACTGAGTTGATAGACATCCTTATTCTTCGCGACAAAAATAGATCGTTCACTGAGCCCATCATGCCACAAGCTTAGAGAAAATTTTACCAAAAAATGTTAGAAATATTATCAAAATTATTAGTGGCCATTTTTTTTCGGCGTAAACAATGCGTATTACATTTGCACTTAAATGGAAATTT
>NW_016183183.1:0-5642 GCF_001687245.7 Rhagoletis zephyria | reverse complement strand
AAGTTATAATACCCTTGTGCACAAGTGCGCTCGGGTATAAAAAGCTGCACACATATGCAACAATTTTCATTCTAATATTTTTCCGCTGATTTCGTATAAAAATATGGTTCATTCTACAATAAAAAACATAAAAATATAATTCCTAANAAATATAATTCCTAAACTTTGTCCAAAACTCGCGAAAATTCAGCAAATTTTCATGAAAATTTTTAACTTTTTAATCAGATTTTTTAGAATTTTTTTGATTTCGATGAAAATTTGCTGAATTTTGGCGAGTTTTGCACAAAGTTTTTTGTTGTTGAATGAACCATATTTTTATACAAAATTTGCTGTGCCAATACTTTGATCCGGCAGTGTATGTAAAACTAGAATGCTGCTGGCCATCAAACGCGGCATAAAATCTTGGTGTATAATAGAGTACTATTATTAATTAACTTTTGAATACATTGGGTGTATTTTTAGTTGGACATCAATTATCAATTTGAGGATTGGCAAGGTTGCCCGATTCCATAATGGTGACTTTCAGTTCTAAAGGAATTCTGTCTGGCTCTCAAGTTTCTTCCCAGCAGAAAGCTTTCCGAAATTGAATGCATATTTGCAGGGAGTGAAACCTTTAGTTTGTGTATAAGGCCTTCGAGTGATCTGTGTAACTTTTGATGGGAAACGGGTTATATTCAAACATAAAAAATCTAGGTTTCCAAGAATTTGCATATGACATTGAAAATACCATTCCGATACTATGCATTAGTTGCGTTCCAGATGCTTCACGATTTGCAGGTTTTTACAGAAAGCCGTTCCAGGTGGCCACCTTCCACAAGGTTTATTAATGGAGAAAACAGCTGTTCCTGGAAATCGTGAATATCGTGAAGCATCGGGAAAGCAACTATTATTTACATCAAAAGTGAATAAACACAAAGCAGTAGTGTGCTACAACCAAGACCTTTGCTAGAACTATCCAAAGTGATCAGATGGGAAAACACCATGACAAGGGGATCACCGTGAGCGTAAACGGCGAGACTTTGGTAGCGCTGAAAAGTATGTACGTATGTAGGTTCACTCTTTCGATTGTCTTTAATTCACAAAATCGCATTATATACATATGTAGGACATTATTTTATTTATGTAGAATTAACAAGCACTTTTAAAGTCTTGTTCGAGAGTTAGTTAACGCTACTCGGGAAATGCATACATACATATGTATTTAAATATAAACTTATTTGAAAGCTAAGCTAATTAAATATTCTCTTTGCCGCTATCAGTATCCTCCTTTTCATCCTTATTACCTTTATTAGATGTACAATTCCCCAGAATTGCATCCACTTCGTCGCATTGCTTATTTAATTCTTCAATTGTGTCTTGAACTTGTGCTAGTGTGTTTAGGAAATCATTAAGGTGCACGGCGCTGGTACGAAGTATTTTTTCTTTATTACGCAAAATATCAAACTCATTATTTTTATGATAATAATCATAGTTGTTTATACAATAGCGTGTATGCCGTTGCAAGTCGGTGATCTTTTCCATTGCTTGTTCAATAAAAGAATTCATGGCGAATCGTTCTAAAAGTACTATAAAACATATCGTGAGGTAAATAGTAATCATATAATTGGTATATAAACTTACGTTTAAAAATGTCCACTTAATGCAAAATTTATCTTTATTTTGTTAAATAAATTTTCGAAATGACTTGCAACCGATGAAATTCGCGGGCACAAACTGTCAGAATTTTGCGTCCAGTCGCTTAGGTTCGTTTAATGAGTAAAATCAGCTGTGGCGAACGTCACTAAACTGTTCCCAATTTACCTTGGGGTACGTTCAGTGAATGGACACCAAATTACAAAAAACAAAACAAATTTCGCTTAAAAATTGTTTATTTAATGATTTTCAGTTCAGTAAACACTAAAATTTTAGGTACTTGCCAAGTAGTTTTAAAATGTTAAGTACTTGCCAAGTACTTTTAACGTTTAAATGCAAAATCTATAAAATATAACCAAGCTTATAAGGTGTCAATACACAAAAATCAGATTTTCGGGCATAAAGTAATCAGGTAGAATACAAAATTTAATTGAGTCAAACCCGCGAAACAAAACAGTGCTTAACCACCTATAATGCTGAAGGCTCATGGCATTTGTGCACAGCTGTCAAAACGAGTTTGTTTTGACATATGGCGGATCGCTCAAAAGTTTACAGAAAGCAGAGCACGTGGTGACTTTCTAACAAAAATTCGCAAAAATACTATACTTTCATAATTTAAATAGAAAATAAAATGGTAATAATGAAAGCTAAAAGAATAAAGAAACCATTCAAATCGCAAAAGTTTCGCGTAATGCGAGGCTCAACGAAAAAGATGCCGCAATGAGGAGCCGCACAGCGAGGTGGTTCCTAAAGAAATACGCATAATTGCGCAGGAGGTGGAAATTGTCCGTTCGCTTGCATGTAATGATCTCAATAAACGAAATCGTCAAATTCGAAAACTACGAAGTGGTTGCAGTACGCGCGAGCAGTTCTTTTCCGTTTACAGAAGAGAATTTTCTACGCATATGGAAGGGTCTTTACTATAACATGTGGATGTCAGATAAACCCCTGGTTCAAGAAGATTTAGCCGAGCAACTGGGAAAACTAATTGAGTGCTTCGATGGCGACGTTGCAACTAGTGTGAATTTTTTTGGTGCCTTCATGCGGACAATGTGCAACGAGTGGTTTGGCATCGATCAATGGCGCATAGACAAGTTCATGATGCTTGTCCGTCGAATGCTGCGTTACATGTTCCGTGTTCTTAAAAGTGATGGTTGGACCGAGGATTCCATCAAGCTATTCAATGAGCATATGCAGTTGACAATTTTAGGGGATGAGAGCCCAGCCGTTGCATTAACAATGCATTACTTAGACATTTTCTTCGAAGAACTAGCAAAAGTGTCGGATGGAGATATCAGCGCAGAACAAGTGGGATACTTTGTTCTCCCGTTCGTTACCTATTTAGGAAAGGGCCGCGACGCTAAATTAGTTTCACACTGTCGTTTACAAGTGCTGAGTCATTTGCTTTACCAAAGTGCTTTGGGACGCGAATACACTGAGAAATTCAATTCATGGAAACATATGGGTTTCCCAACTGCTTCCATAAACGATTTGGAAAAAGTCGAAGAAGATAGTGAAAATATAAAAGACGAAACTTCGGAAAATGATGACGATAATAATGAAAAGGAGAAGCACTTAGATCCGCGTGCTGGAAACGTTGACGTTATTATGCCAGAACTACCATTAGATGCTAAATATGTCATCGAAGAACTGGAAAGACTTATCTATAAAGATGATGAGATCAGCACTAAGATTAGAAAAAGTTTGCGAAAGCAATTGGGTATTTTCCAAACTTATCAGCGCGGCGAATTCCCACTTGGTGTAAAGAGGATGCCACGCTTCGAAGCAAAGACGGATAAACCTTTGATGAAGGACAAAATCGAGCAGTTGGAAAATGTAGAAAATGAACTTTTTGGTGTGGGGCGAAAATTAAAACAGCTTAACAAACGAAAACGGCGCAAATTGCTCAACAGCCTAAACTTCGAAGAAGTAGATGAATCCAATTTTGATCAAACAATTCTTAAGGCACTACCGAAGCAATACCTTAAGGAGCGAAAAAGGAAAGGAACTTGCTTATTGAATGGTTGGGTAGAAGAAGAAATCGGTTCCGAGGATTTGTTACCTAAGAAAAAACAAAAAAATAAGACCAATATCGAAAAGGTGGACACAGAGACCCAAAAGGCAACGGTTCAGGAGGGAAAACAACCAATCGAGCAACAAACAGAAGAACTGAAATCGAGTAGGCAAATCAGCAATGAAATTGAGGAAGCACAATCCGAGACCCTTAAAGTTAACAAGGAAAAAGCAGTAAAAACACGCAAATTGGATAATAAGGAAGGAAAAACAAAGGATAAACCGCAAAAAGACCCAGAAACACCGGAAAAGCAAACGAAGTCGGAGTGGGACACACCATTAGCTGAGGGTGAAATAGAATATTTCATACCATCAAGAAAGATTCAATTAAAAAATGCCAATGCCAATCTTGTGCCTAATCCGTTGGCGAAAAAAATGCAAAGCAAAACATCTACACCTGTTAGCTCAAAAAAAGGCGCCAGCATAATGAATTCATCAACAGGCAGCGTCAAACGTGTGAAAATTGCACTCAAGCGCAACACCTCCCAAAATCCAAGCGAGTACATAAAACAAATCAAGAGTTCGCCTCATTTACCATACGATGCAGACAAGAAGCCTGGAAAGGGTTTACTGAAACCCAATTCAATGCCCAGCCCCATCAATCCATTTTATAAAAAGAAAATTGGACTACGCTTAGCGAATGATACAATTTGAAATGTGTTGAGCTGGCGATTTGGGTAATTTTTTATATGTATTTAAATTCTGTAGAAGTTAAGTAATTTTAACTAATATGTAATTGAACTGTCTCAATTAAATAAACAGTTACAACTAATTTAACACGTGTAAAATAAATACGTTTTATCTTTATTTTGTTTATTTATAATGCATGCACTAAAATTCCTATGAAAACATTTATCGAATTCCCTTGTTTAATTGTACTGAGAACCTAGTCGAACTCAAACACAGGTTTACCCTCGTTGTCCCATGTATTCTTGCATTTACGGAAGGCGCATACTAGATACAGTGCTGGAAAAAAACATCACATTTTGACTCAACCAAGCGATTGTAGTAAAAAAGAGAGGGCTACTCTGTGATGCGATGCGATAGGCAATCGCCACAGCATATAACATATAGCGTATTTGCCTTTCACATCGCATTACAGAGTATTTTATAAAAACATCAGCAAATGTTAACGAAACTAAAATTTAAAAATTTTTTGACTTGTGACTTACTTGTAGCTTCCCATTCCGACTTGGAAAGCGTTCCCACGGGCTTTGATGGACTGCCGTTATTTTTTAAATGCCGAAACTCGGGATCTTTCCAACAGCGATTTGGATACACAGTTTCCAGGCCATTCATGCGTTGTAGTAGCTGTCGACCTACAAAATAGTCGTTTTTCTATATGTACTTTTTGGATTTGCATTTTTTCTTACCCTTTTCCAAAGACTCCTTGTAGTAGTCAGCAAAAGTCGTTTTACGTTCAAGTTTTAAGCCATGTTTACGACACAGTTTTACCAAAGTTGGAAAGTGTACCAAAAATTCTGGACAATCGACTACGCCTTCCAAATGAAATTGATATTTAGCACCAAAAAGTGGTGGTGGATCTGTGTCACATGTAAACTCGATTTTGTAAAGCTCATTGCCGATACTGCGAGCATTTGGTGACTGACGCAAACGGCGCATTATTTCATTTGCATCCGGTATGGTCGCTATAAAATAACCACCTGGCTGCAGACATTCGGCTGCATTGCGTACCATGCATTCTGCTTGAGTAAGTGACTCAAAAGAGTAGTGAAATGCAAATTGACATGAAACCAAATTCAATTTCAGCGACTTATCCTTGTAACGCTCGCGTAGACGCACCAATGTTGCATCACAAGCAAAGAATTCAGCTGAAAACTTGTTTGCGAATTTTGTTTTGTCTGCTCGCGATTGCATTTGCTCATATCGCGATTTGCATTGATCCACCGACACCTCGGCGATATCGGTACATATAA
>NW_016183182.1:0-5642 GCF_001687245.7 Rhagoletis zephyria | reverse complement strand
ACGCTTCTATTCTGTGCTTCGCAGATGCTATTTCATAGTTTGGTAATACAAAACAAAGCTTTGTGTTAACATATTAACATCTTGGGGCCGTCTGGAATCTAACCCATAACAGCGAGCACCTCTGCAAAGTCATCTACAGCAAGGTATGTAAACGTGCATTTCTTACAATCATTCAAACAAATTTAATTTCAAATTAAAAAAAAGTTGCTTTGAAAATAATGTAAAATCGCACACGGAAGAACCGAAAAGATGGAAAAATCATGATACTTTTTTCTTTCGTCTGTCGATTTTAGAACTGTTTCGGAGCTATAGAATTTAGGACTAGTTCGGAACTATCGAAAAAGGGATGCAGCGGGGGGCAATTGACACTTCCTAGGACATCGCCATGTTAAATTCGCCAGTTGCTTGCATGCAAAAGAGATTTATCGCGAACCAGTACTGGGTCTAAATGTACTAGAAGCGCCCCAGTTCAGAACTAGAGATTTTCCCCACAGGGTAGGTACAAAGCCGTATGCATGTGCGGAGTTTAAATAATCGGAAGTAATAATCAATTGTAGCGCATTTCATCTTACTATGCATATGCCCAAAATGTATGCAACCATTTATGCAAGCAAACACAGGGTGCTTCTAATGAAAATAAAAATTTTATGCTGAAATACACATGCTAAGCCCTTCGAAATTTTGTGCTGGGATATGCGTTACAGCTTCGCAAATTTTCCCCTACCGAAACCAAAGATGTATACACATCAAAAAAGTTTCAGTTTGACACAAATAAAAATTTACTCGATGGTTGTCGTGATTACTTTCTTCTTTTATTTGCATATATTAAGCATAAAAATACGTACATATTTACATAAATAGTTACTAGTGTAAATAATACATATGTATATGGTGGTAAGAATTTCCTAAAAAGAAACGATGAAACAGGAATAGTCGTGCGAAAACCCAGGTCAATATCTGCTGGAAGTGCTGGTTTAAGTATACTGCTTTGCTTTTTCCTTGGCTAAATAGATACTTTCAAATTATAATTCACATGAATTATATATCTACTGAGAAACCCCGGTTGGCATCAAGCTTTATATTTTTAAATAACTATGCACCGAAACAACTCGCGGCGATGGCAAAACTGAAACTGAGACAAACAAGTCTGGACATGTCATAGCACACACATGTCTTTCTCTACCTAGCGCAGTGATCGACATGCCATAGCTTACTGAGCGCTCTATGACCACACGCGTGTTTCAGCCATATACGAACAGCGGTAGCGGAGCCAGTGTTGCAAAACATGGGCTTTTCCTACTAAAACTGGTAGGTTTTTTTCCATTTGGTAGTTTGGTTGATTGGATTTTGGTAGGTTTCGGGACAATTAATTAATTAATGAGTAATAGTTATTTGCGAAAAATAGAAAATATGTACGTATCTCCAAATATTTTAGCAACCTTTTTACACAAATATTTCACCGGTGCGTTCGTATAATGGCGGCCACAAACATGTAAATATACCTGATTTCTAAGTACAAGCGTATTCCTTATTATTGCCAATATGCACTAACAATATGCAAAAACTAAACTTAAAAAAAAATGGACTTGGTACCTTTCACCTTTAGGTAGCCCACAATAGGGTCACGCATGAAGGGTTTGAAGGCAACGAAAGGCTGACTGTCTCGCAAAGCGTGAAGCCCAAATGCGTTTGCATGGTCCCTAGCCTTTCTGTGGTACATCTAAAGGATACACTGCAGACCTACTTAGGAGCTAGCTGGAATATCTCAAATTGCTGCCTACTGGCGGAAGTCAAAGGGAATAAGACAATCAAAGATATGCATAACTCTTTCCAGCGGAACTCCAAAAGACACCTTGAACTTAGAACTCTTACTGGCAACCTGACAGCACACTGCAAGTTAACGTACGGTTTTAATTAAATGGGACTTTCTGTAGAGGCGGACTGTAGGGTTTGTCGGCTGGTGAAAGAAACGCCAGAGTATATTCTATGTGAATGTCCACGAAGCATGAATCATAGATTGATACACCTTGGAGAACGATTGCCTTCTCCATCTAAAATTTGGAACATCCTCATCCAAAGTGCTGAGCTTTTAAATAGCCTAAGGTTGGAGTGATTACGATTTTGATTTAGCACAATATATCTTCTTAGGTCGCAGCACGGGTATTTTCGACGTAATAATAATAATATTGTCACTAGACACGAATAAAGAGCTCGGAAAAGCTCTTTGGGGAGTTCTGGNTTAACGCGACTTTATTTGCCGTCACCTATGTTAAGAGTCTTTCTTCGCCGAAATTTTTTTTACGCATCTTGTGACGATATGTATGTATGTGTAAAGAGACATATGTACATATGGATAAGTCTGTACAGTAAAATGAATCGTTATACGCATTTGATTTGTTTTTATTAATCTAGTTGTGTTTTAGTTTTACTAGTTTATGTTAACTATGTTTTTAAAAAATATGACATCAAAAAAATGTTTGGTAGTTTTTGGTTGGTTGTGGTAGGAAATTTTGGTAGGAAAAAAAAATTGTCTGTGGCAACGCTGAGCGGAGCAATGATTTCCACGCACACAGTCTCATTCATTGAATCGTTTTTATGCAATGGCATACTAGCGCATTCAAACGATTCAATAAGTGGGACTGTGTGCATTGCTTAGCTGGTGCTCTTCGTATGTGAAACACACATGTGCTCAGAGAGCGCTGAGCATTATTTAGGGGTGGCTCACAAGCAGGGTTGCCACTGACGAAAAAAAATATTTACCATCCACTTGAGAAAATTCTACCAAATCTGGAAAATACATTTTTTAGTTATTTTAATAAAAACAATAGTTTTATTGTTTTTTTATTTTATTTTAATTAAAACTGTTGTTTTTTATTTTGTTAGTTATTTCAATAAGAATTAAAATTGTTTTTAAGGAGCTTTTTATTTAACTAATTATACAGTATTTGAGTCATATTATTGGCATATTCTCAGTTTCCTTCAACCAAAAGCGGAAGTGATGAAACTAAAGGCAACAACGAAACTTCATAATTTGAAAAACTTCAACTCGAGTTATTATAGAGAAATACAGTGACTCAAAAAAGCAGTTGGTGATTTTGTTTATTATTCGCAATGTTTTTCAAGTAAGCATTTTTTTGTTGCTTTAACTAAATCCATAAAAATTAAGGATTCAAACTATATACAACATTTAGAAAAATTGAAAAAATTTCCTCCAAATTTCGAAATTTTTACTCTGAGTTTTTAGAACAATTTAAGGTACCAAGTTTTAAAGCAAATAATGCTTAAGTATAGCTCACAATGTGCTTCCCGCTGATTTTTTTTTTAATTTTTTGCCGCCAGTCTTTTGTGTTTTGTTTTATTTAACGATAAAAATGGCGTTGATTTGATTTTCTTGCGAACAATCATAGTGCGTCATTACCAGGGAACGGATTTTATGGAAATTGCCTTTTTGCTAAAGAGATAGAGTATATTCGATTAAGAATGTCCACGATTTAGCTTTCCCTGATTCCATATACATATACACATTTGATGTTGGCTTTTTTAAGATATTTGCATTTTTTTGCCTTTCTGCCTTTAAAAAAGTGATTATAGCATTTACAATTTTTTTTTTAAGATTAAAAATATACAATGCCGATGCGGCTTATATGTAGAAGCGCAGGGACCTCTTGCCAAATTGGTGTTGGAAAAATTCAAAGCCGTTTTCTCAGCTAACGTAGGCTTGGAGACAATAAGGGGTCTGGATAAAATTGTAGAGGGTGAGGAAAATGCCCTTATTCCTGATAATATGAACGTTTCAAACGTTCCATATTTAAATTGGGCTCCACTTGTATCAACTTACGTCGAGCGCACATTTAGTACATTCAAGGCTTTTCTTCGCGAAAATCGAATGAAAATGCTGCCAGAAAACTTCAAAATNCTTACTATAAGTGCCGTGGATCTCGCCGCAAACCGTGAATTTCATTCTCATTAAATTTTCATACTTTTAAGATTTAAGTGTTTCATGCAATTAACAAGTTTTTGAATTTATGATTGAACTACATATGTAGACAGATGCATATAAATATATATACATTAGGGCGGGTCAATTTGTATGGATCGATTTTTTTCGACATTGTTCCTAGCATATTCGGATTCTTCATAAAATTCTAAGAAAAAAATTCCTGCAGACCATAGCTCTAAAGTCAATTTCGAGCCTGCGCATTTTTAAAAGAAGATATAAAAATGAATTGCTGTCCGTTAGCCTCGCTAAGACTCGAAAACAGCTTGCCCGATTTGAATATCTTTATTTTTTTTGGTTTGTTTTTTATAATATCCGGATGGTTAAAACCAGAAAAAATAGAGAGTTGCCACCTGTTTAAAAATTTCAATATAAGTAAATTAATTACTTAAATTAGATATTGCAATATGGGTGGCAAAATAAAGAGGTTATGAAAGCTTACAGGCGAAAATATTTTTGAGGGGGGTTGCCACCTGTTTCAAAATTTAATTAAATAAAATTGATAAGATAAATTAAATATTGCAATATGGGTATCAAATTAAAAAGGTTTAAGAAGGCTTACTACTGAAAATATTTTTGAGTCGAGTTGCCACCAATTTCGAAAATTTAATTCAATTAAGTTAATAAGATAAAGTATGTATTATAATATAGGTGTCGAACGAAAAGTATTTGAAAAATTATTGATTAAGAAATATTTTCTATAGGCCTGCCACCTACCTGAGCGGTAAAAACTAAAAGCCATACTCGCAAATATTGTTCAAAACTTTTGAGGCTCGCATCAATGTGGAATACTGTAACTCCGTCAAGATAGTGTTTATTGATGGCAAACAAAGTACTATCATGTTTGGCAATGATATCACCCCATCGAACAATGCACTCAGCCTCGATATAAAAAGAGAACAAAAGCCGAAGTATTAGCCGAAGCAGTTCATACAAATGTTCCACAATTGAACTAACAAAAAAATATGGCCTACGACTCTTTTATAGAAGCTGTGGACACTGGAGTAAATTTTAAACAAAACAGGAATTTGTAGCAAAAAAAAACCGACTTCAACTCTCATATAAACATAACATATATATATATTAGGGCGGGTCAATTTGTATGGATCGATTTTTTTCGACATTGTTCCTAGCATATTCGGATTCTTCATAAAATTCTAAGAAAAAAATTCCTCCAGACCATAGCTCTAAAGTCAATTTCGAGCCTGCGCATTTTTAAAAGAAGATATCTTATATATAAAATTGGATTGCTGTCCGTTAGCCTCGCTAAGACTTGAAAACAGCTTGACCGATTTGAATATTTTTATTTTTTTGGTTTGTTTTTTATAATATCCGGATTGTTAAAACCAGAAAAAATAGAGAGTTGCCACCTGTTTAAAAATCTCAATATAAGTAAATTAATTACATAAATTAGATATTGCAATATGGGTGTCAAAAGAAAGAGGTTATGAAGGCTTACAGGCGAAAATATTTTTGAGGGGGGTTGCCACCTGTTTCAAAATTTAATTAAATAAAATTGATAAGATAAATTAAATATTGCAATATGGGTATCAAATTAAAATAGTTTAAGAAGGCTTACTACTGAAAATATTTTTCAGTCGAGTTGCCACCAATTTCGAAAATTTAATTCAATTAAGTTAATAAG
>NW_016183181.1:0-5642 GCF_001687245.7 Rhagoletis zephyria | reverse complement strand
TCTAACGCCACACTGATAAGGCCCAATGAGTTCATTGACGGTGGGGTTCAGTCTTTCACACAATACGCTCGATAAGACCTTGTAACCTATGCTTAAAAGGCCGATCCCGAGGTAGTTGGCGCGAATGGCGGGGTCACCTTTCTTATGGATTGGGCAGAGCACACTTAAATTCCAGTCGTCGGGAATGCGTTCATCTGACCATATTCTGCACAAGAGTTGATGCACGCACCTCATCAACTCCCCGCCGCCGTACTTGAATAGCTCAGCTGGCAGGCTTTCAGCTCCAGCAGCTTTGTTGTTTTTCAGCCGCGTTATTGCTGTACGTACCACGTTATAGTCAGGCGGTGGGACGTCGATTCTGTCATCATCGACTGCGGGCTCGGGTTCTTTTTCTCCACAACTTTCCGTGCTGCTACCATTTAGTAGTGCGGAAAAGTGTTCCCTCCATAATTTAAGTATGCTCTGTTCTTACAGGAGTACGCTCCGGTCTTGAAAGCTTCCGTAAGTCGCCTAGCTCTCTGGTAAAATTTTCGGGCATTCTTCCTGTCGGCCAGTTTTTCAAGCTCTTCGCACTCACGTATTTCGGCCTCTCTCTTCTTATTGCGGCAAATACGTCTCGCTTCCCTCTTCATATCCCTATAGCGGTCTCACATAGCGCACGTTGCGCCCGATCTCAACGTGGCCCTGTAGGCGACATATTTTTTCTCTGCAGCTTCCTGACTCTCCTCATCGTACCAGTAGTTCTTTCGGGCTCGCTGAAATCCGACTACTTCTTCGGCGGCGGTACTTAATGAGCGGGAAATGTGGTTCCACTGCTCGCATATGTCGGTTTGTTGAAGAGTGCTCTCTGAGAGTAGGCGTGAGAGTCGAGTAACGAAAGCGCTGGCTGTCTGTTGTGATTGCTGCTTTTCAACGTTAAGCTTTCCTTGCACATTTGGGCGCATATTTTTTGCTGCACAGAGGCGGGTGCGTATCTTGGCTTCAAAAGGATAGTAGTCCGAGTCGATGTTTGGGCTTCGGAGTGTGCATACGTCTAAAACACTGGAAGCATGCCTTCCGTCTATCACAACATGATTGATTTGGTTTCTTGTTTTTCGATCCGGAGACAGCCACGTAGCTTTATGGATATTCTTATGCTTGAACCTAGTACTGCATACTACCATGTTTCGGGCCCCGGCGAAGGCGATCAATCTGTTGTCGGAGGTTTCCGACAGTGACGCCAAAGATCCCTTCCTTTCCCACCCTGGCATTGAAGTCGCCAAGCACGATTTTGAAATCGTGGCGTGGGCAGCACTCGTACGTGCGCTCCAAGCGCTCATAGAACAGATCCTTGGATACCTTATCCTTCTCTTCCGTCGGGGCATGGGCGCAGATGAGCGAGATGTTGAAGAATCTCTCTTTGATGTGGATTATGGCTAGACGCTCGTCCAACAGGGTGAACGACAGTACTCGGCGACGGAGTCTCTCTCCCACCACAAATCCAACTCCGAATTTGCGCTCCTTTACATGGCAGCTGCAGCAGACGTCGCAAGGCCCCAGACATTGCTTGCCTAGCCCCGTCCAACGCATTTCTTGGATGACGGTGATGTCAGCTTTTGTCCTTACGAGGACATCAACCAGCCGGGCAGAGGCACCTTCCCCATTAAGGGTAATCGTAGTATTTTAAAAACGTTTGCCGTGGTGTGCATATATGTTTCTCGTATTTATAAATAGATTCCCTGAGGAAGACGCGGATATGCGTCAAAATAAGTAGGACGAAAATAAACGTTTATTCTATTTGTAATAAAACACAACATTAAACTCTCAGCTTAGTCGAGGAGAAATAATTATAACATACACTAGCTGTACTCTGCCACGGTTTGCTGTGGCATATTTCTGTTATATGGACGATAAATTATTAACGAAACAAAGCATACGTTTCATATGTGTTTGGTTATGTAATAAGTACTCGTGTGCAAACAATATTTATTATTTTTCCATTCTCTGCATAGATATCAAGGATATCTGGTTTGCCGACACAGGAACACGCAACATCTGAGAAGCAATCCGCATCTTTCTTTTCCAAAGTTCGACCTGGAGCATTATTGATTTTCGAATGTCAATCGAATTGGGAATTCAAATCTTTTAAATTGAATCATCATCATTAAATGGAATCATGGGAATTCTTCACCTTTGAAAAGCCACGTTAAAATCTTTTCTTACATTACGTTCTTCATCAATTTCTTAACTGCGAGTCGCATTCCGTTGCAGAGTTTTCGCTGATTAATATTCCGCAACATGATAACTGTCAAACCTATTTTTAATTTCAGTATGTGAGGTCTCCCTGGAAGATTAATCGAGTTCAAAAATTTCGTTGGATGGTCTTTTTCCACAACGGTGTTTATCGACGTATATGCTATTTCCTCACGTTGAATGCTGGATTGAATAACATTAGTGGTATTCACCACAGTGAGCAAGTGGTCTGGCAGTCTAGTAAAAGAGCTGAGCAGCTCAAGCAACGACTGTTGTCAATACCACTATTATTTAGTTGATAGACCTCCTTATTCTTCGCAGCAAGAATAGCCCGTTCACTGAGCCAATCGTGATTCCTAAAATTAATTTTCTTAATAAAGAAACATTCTTTCGATCAGTTCTCCTTTCGATGTTTCTAATTTACAAAAATTATCAGGCCATAAAATTCGTCTTAATCTCTCACTGATTGGCAGCTTTGCGTTCCCAATGTCCAGTTATTGTCGCGCGAATACTTCAGCTGTAGTGTATGTATGTTCGTCTTGTCGCAATGTTGACTATTTCAGGCAAGCATTTATCTCTCGTGTTAATCGAGAAACTACAGAAAATGTTTTCGTAAAATCTCCTGCGAGCAATATACCGAATTGTTGAACGTTTCCACGCAAATCCCTCAACAATGGATCAAAAGCCTCAAACGATTTTTTATGTGCCATGGTGCACTCATCCCAAACAATGAATTTAAATTTTTGGTAAACTTTTTTCATACCGGATGCTCTGAAAATATTGCACGTGGGAGTTTCGATGATTTATATGTTCAATGGCAGCTGAATTGGCAATGTTTCCACCTGGTAATAATGTCGCAGCAATTCCAGATGAAGCGATAGCTAAGGTAATGTAATTTTTTGATCGAACCGTTGCCAGAGTCCATCTGATAAGGAATATTTTGCTAGTTCCTCCTGGCGCATCCAAGAGAATGGTCCCCCAACTCCGTCATTTATCATTTGGATATTCTTCTTCTAACGGGTGATTTTTTTGAGGTTAGGATTTTCATGCATTAGTATTTGACAGATCACGTGGGATTTCAGACATGGTGTCAAAGAGAAAGATGCTCAGTATGCTTTGACATTTCATCATGAATACCTGGCAAATCCACCATAGACCAGGTATTCACAATACGCCAAATCTTGAGAAAGACCCGCGAGAAAAGGATCGACACTCTCCACCTATTTGTAGACTTTAAAGCCGCTTTTGACAGCACTAAAAGGAGTTGCCTATACGCCGCTATGTCTGAATTTGGCATCCCCTCAAAATTCATACGGCTGTGTAAAATAAAATTGAATTGGGAAAGACCTCTCCGAGCCGTTCGCCACAAACCGGGCTTTCAGATAGGGTGACTCCCTTTCATGGGACTTCTTTAATCTGATTTTGGAGGATATAATAAGAGCTGCAGAACTGAACCGCTCAGGAACAATTTACTACAAGAGCGTGCAATTGCTGGCTTATGCCGATGACATCGACATCATCGGTAACAAAAACCGCGAAGTCTGTTCTGCCTTTTCCAAGTTGGATAGGGAAGCAAAGCGAAGGTCTGGTGGTAAACGAGGACAAGGCAAAGTATCTCCTGTCATCAAAAAAACCGTCAGCACATTCGCGCCTTGGCACACACGTCACTGTTGACAGTTAAAATTTCGAGAAAGTAGAGAATTTCGTTTACTTGGGAACCAGCATTAACACCGATAATAATGTCAGCATTGAAATCCAACGTAGAATCACTCTTGCCAACAAGTGCTACTTTGGACTGAGTAGGCAATTCAGGAGTAAAGTCCTCTCTCGACGTACGAANCATGGACAATGACAACATCCGATGAGGCGGCTCTTGGAGTGTTTGAGAGAAAGATTTTGCGGAAGATTTACGGGCCCTTACGCGTTGGCGACGGCGAGTACCGCAGACGATGGAAGATGAGCTGTATGAGCTTTACAACGACATGGACATAGTGCAGCGAATGAAAATACAGCGGCTTCGCTGGCTTGGCCATGTCTTTCGAATGGACACCGACGCTCCAGCTCTGAAAGTATTCAACTCGGAACCCGCTGGTGGTAGCAGTGGAAGAGGGAGGCCCCTACTGCTATGGAAAGATCAGGTGGAGAAGGACTTGGCTTCACTTGGCGTCAGTTGGCACAGAGGAGAAACGACGGTTACAGCGCCAAAAAAGAAGAAGAATATTATTATTGTAAGTCTCCTGAAGGGAATCAGAGTTTCCCATACGAAAGATATTCATTTTCAAGAATTATTTACCATTTCTACGAAAAGTCGTTTTTTCCCCATACAAAAGTACATGGAAAACTTTGAGCGCTTTGAGCGACATCTAAATGTTTTTTGATTTTAAAATAAAAAATAGGGGTACACTTTTTTTTCTATATAGAACAATCCTAGGGGGTGAGAGCATTACAATTCCGACTGTTTTTGGACCACCCTAATGTACATGCAGTCATATCCAGAGCACCTCATTTCAAAGTGATATTGTTTTCCACTTATGTATATTTGTTTATTTTTAAGAATTTTCGTTAAAATAAAGTTCATTCTCTGAAGAAGTCCATATAAACCCAAATTTAAAACTTTGTAGAAAACTAAAAAAATCTAAAAATGTTCATCCAAATGTCAAAATTATTTTCTCAGAATTTTTTGAGTACATAGATTTTAAGCCCTTTCAATTTTATTTCAATAATGTGCAAGTTTCAAGTGACTAAAAATTTCCGTTGTTGCGGTTTTCTTCCATATAAAAATAAATTGTGTTTATTCGTTATATGGTAGCAACTTGCACATTATCACAATAAAATTGAATCAGCTATAAGCTTCATACTCAAAAAAATTGTAACACTTCTGAGTAAATAATTTTGAAATTTGAATAAAAATTAGTTGACTTTTTTTTAGATTTCTACAAAATTTTAAGCGGTTTTTTTTAAATGAACTTTATTTTAATTGAAATTGAACATACTGAAAACAAACTTTCAATGGTTAACCATAAAACAATATGAATTGTATCAAGCTTAAAGGGGAAAAATGCCTTAAAAAAAAAGAAAAGTGGATGATCTCCAGCAAATGATCACTAAACGCTATATACCGTCTGAATTTCATGAATTTCATAATATAATTACAGAAATATAAAATAAGAGCTTGAATTTCCAATATAAATTATGCTTTTATGATCTAGTTTAAACCCTAAATGTGCTACTCTTCCACGCAAATAATGAAATGTGCTACTATTCCACGCGAAAATCTGAAATGTGCTACTCTTCCACGCAAATAGTGAAATGTGCTACTTTTCCACGCAAATATCCGAAATGTGCTACTCTTCCACGCAAGTAGTGAAATGTGCTACTTTTCCACGCAAAAATCTGAAATGTGCTAGTCT
>NW_016183180.1:0-5642 GCF_001687245.7 Rhagoletis zephyria | reverse complement strand
AGAAATATAAAACCCCCCCTAAAATATATTCCTGGGTGCGCCCCTGGTACATACATAATTTTTTGGCCCTTTACATATGCCTATATAAAATGAATACGAATATTTTTTTCGAGTATTTGAAAACTGAACACGAATTTTTGGTCACTTAAAAACAGCACCTAATTTTTTAGTTATTTAAAAACTAGACATAAATTTGTGCTCCTATATCATTTGATTTTTGTAAAGTAAAAACTTGACACTATATTCGGCCTTAAAAAATTTGGACACAAATTTGCACGCATTTAAAATCAGAGCGCGAATTCTTGATCAATCAAAACGGAAATTAACTCTCTGATACTATAACAACTGGACTTAAACTTATGTTCAGATTTTAAATATCTAATCAAAAATGTTTTTCATCAGTATTTGGAGTTAAGTTCTTATTACCTAACTAGTGAATTTAATAAAAAACATCTTTACAACGCATACGAATATTTATTTTACTTCGCTTTTATTTCGCGTTATAATAGTTTTAAAATCAACTGAATTTAAGACTAAAAAGATTAAAATAAAGTTATGGTTTAAAAAAGTAAAACCTCGCTTTTATTACAATGGGAACTAAAAAGTAAAAATAATTTATAGAAATACAGATTTCGCTTTAGAGGAATAAGAACAATAAAATTAATTTTTATTGGAAAACAAAACGTTAGTGAACTTCCTACTACTCTTAAACGAAATCTGTATTTCTATAAATTATTTTTCACTTTTTAGTTCACATTGTAATAAAAGCGAGTTTCCAGTTTTTTAAACTATTTTATCCTGTCATTGCCACATAGATTTCCTCATATATTTATTTATGCACAATATACAAAAACTCACTTTAATCTTGCAAATACGCTAGCCTGCAAATCGTTGATAACTACTCAGCGACATTGGCAAATCTATATATGTACATAAATTCAACGATACTCTGCTAAAATTTGTTTAAATATGGATTTGCGATTGTATTCTTTTGAAGGCAGCAGCGGTGGGACAGGTCGTATACGTAACCCTTGTAAAGAGAAATACAAATGTATTCGTACATAAATTTATGAAAAAACACATACACAATGAGCGCATAGTACCTTCACTTTGCAGCAAATAACTTCAGAGTGTGCTATGAAAATCAAATTATCAATTCATTGCACATCCATGAGCGCAGCCTCATCCACAAAGGTACTCGTAGCAGCGCATACAAGCGAAGAAAAACAAAGTCGAGGTTGCTGGTCTACACCGATGCCATCGCGCGTTGAACTGCATCTGTCAATGACGTTTGAAGTTGCAATGGTGCAAGGCGAATAATGCATTCACTCAGATTTTTTATTTTTTTTTTTTTAACGAAGCACAATCAATCATCAAATAGCCACTTAGGCAACCAGCCAAGTCAATCTGTCGGTTAACTCGTCAACATTTCCTTTAGTAGCAGCGAGTTCAATAAAAAGAATAGCGGCATTATTGCAAAAATATGTAAATTATTAAGTACTCAAAGTACGTCATTGCATTACACTTAATATGCAGCACACGCTGGCAGCGCACGCACGTACGTATACATACGTACTATGTACGCATACAATCGCTGAAGTGCCTAATTGTTTCTAGTACGTGTGTGCAATTTACACCGACTAGCTGAACATATATGTAAGTATGTAGGCATATGTGTAGATATATTTATATATGTCTGACTTCAAAGTTTGCATAAAAAAATTATCATTCTTAAAAAGGTAATTTGCAATAAATTTACGCAAGTATTGCCCCGGCAAAAATTCATTTTGTATGCATTGAATAGCACAGTCGGTCAATCTATCGTATTGACACGCCCCAACACTTGAATTAGTAATTACAGTAAGTAGGTTCCTAGAATTGGTAACAAAACATTTCTATTTTTTATTCACACATACACCATATCGGCGGAGAAACTCGGCCAAACACTAACATATTGTGTAAGTGCCAATTTATTATTTTGTTATTCTGGGCATACGTTCCTTTTAAGTTAGAGTTAAGGATATATATGCAGTGACTCAAACAAATGACCACGCGTAGATTTTTTTTTTTAAATATTCGTAATATTTTTCGAACTAAATTCTTTCGTTATTTTTTTATAAAAATACTGGCCAAAATCATATAAATCACAGTGCCAAACCCTATACAAAATTTGGGAAAATTCAACAAATTTTCATCAAAACTTAAGCTGTTCATTCTGAATCTTTAGAACATTTTTGGGTATGCAGTTATATAACCAATATAATTTTAGTCCAATGAAGAGCAAGTTTTTATCAGCTAAAAAAATCGCGTTGAGTTTTGAGGATTTTTTTTTAGACTACTTTTTTGATTTTTTTGAAAAGAGTGCAAAAAATCCGAAAACAAAAAAAAAATCTCAAAAATCAACGGGATTTTCTAGCTGTTTGGAACTTGCACTTCCTTAGACTAAAATTTTCTATAAAACTGCATACACAAAAGTTGAAATTTTGATGAAAATTTGTTGGATTTTCCTAAATTTTTTATAAAGTTTGAAACTGTGATATATATGGTTTCAATTAACCCTCCGATGAGTGACAGTGCCGATGACGTTAGATTCGTGAGAAGGTCCTTAGGGACCTACAAAGAGTTGCTCGATGTTTCCACTGTACATGTGCAACTTCTTTGGTATTTATGTTGTCTTTTGATTAAATTAACGTCCTGCATATATATTAGGAATGAAATAATTTGAAGAACAAGTGAAAAAAAAATCAAAACATGAAGACAAGTAACTTGTTATTTCTTCTAAAATTGTACAAGGTCCCTAGGGACCTTGTCACTAATCCCCGTACTATATATGTTGAAATCTCAATAACACTCGAACGTGATCCCGTATCCCTTCGAAACTTATTTTAAACGATTCAGCTTAATTTATTCTTGGAATACATGTATAAATTCTTTTCAAAAATGCATTGAACAAAAAGATATAGGCACATGAAATACGAAAAGGTCCCTAGGGACCTTCTCACAAATCGAAGGGTTAAAGCTTGGTCGGTATTTTTATAAAGAAATTTAGATAAAAAAATATTACGAATATAAAAAAAAAATAAATCAACACGTGGTCATTTGCTTGAGTCACTGTATATCCAAGTAAAGCCCTGTTTCGGCCAGCGAAAATCCTCCGACTGAACCCTCCACGAGGGTGCCGACTGGTAATGGGCACCACAGCTTAAGTTCTGTACGATATCAAAATGGTGTCCAGCTAAGATCAAAAATGAGTGTCATGTGCTGAAGCTCCTCAATAGCTTAGTTATAAGGAAATGGAAAAAAGCTCTTAGTTGGAAGAAGATGTTAGACGACCCGTGCTGAAAGTGGTGTGTTGTTTATTTATCACAGTGGTGTGCTAGAACGATGAAAAGAATGTATTTGGCATAGAAAACGATGCTCTTTTTTTACGAAATAAAAACAATTAATATAAGATGAGGAACTTAGCTGGAGTAGAGTGTCAAAATTAGGTGTCTTTTTGTCAAAAAATACGAACAAAGTCGAACTTTTTTGGACACTGCACTTTCATGTACTTTTCTTAAAATTTTTTTGTGAGACTTCATGATTTCTACTTTTAGATACTGCTTAAGCCAGACTTTGCACGACCTTGCAACAATGTCAAATTCAGGCAGAGTCTGTACGAAAAAATGGTTATAGTTACCCAAGAGTTGCGACTGAGGGAGCAGATGAAAGTTCACACTCCGACATTTTCATTGTCAGTAGTTCCAGAGATAAGCGATATGGAAATTGCATTTTGTATGGGAGGTGCCCCATCCCCCTTTCCAATACAAACCACTTTTCGTCATAAATATGGTATTGACAACATATGTTGCTGTGTCCGATTTCAGGACGTGAGGAAGTTATATCCTTTAATTCAGGGACCGTAACTCTTATGACTTTTATCAAAAAAATCAAAAAATAAGAGTTATTTTTGATTTTTATATATTTAGATCAAAAATAAAAGTTATTTTTGATTTTTATATCAAAAAATAAGAGTTATTTTTGATTTTTATATTTTTATATCAATAATAAAAATCAATTCATAATTCTTATTTATTTATTTATGCCGTACGAAATTATATCAAACTTTTACTTTTTCAGTTTTATAAATAAGCAGTGCTCATCACAACTTCTCCCTCGCGGTTGAATGCTATCATGTAATATGCAGTATGCATTGAAATTAGCAAATTGAAAACAACAATAAGATTACGCTAATAATAAAAGGTGTACGGTTATAATAACAACAATAAAAATGAAAGCACAAATAATAGCGTTATTTCAATTTCAGGGGCAATGCACAGCATAAGTTAGAAACTTTGTTACAAACATTTTGTTGTTATTATAACCGTACACCTTAGTTTTACTTTAATGCGTAACAGGGATTAAGAAACATATTATGTCACGAATTTTGAATTGATTTTTATTATTGATATAAAAGTATAAAAATCAAAAATAACTCTTATTTTTTGATATAAAAATATAAAAATAAAAAATAACTCTTATTTTTCATCTAAAAAAAATAAAAATCAAAAATAACTTTTATTTTTGATCTAAATATATAAAAATCAAAAATAACTCTTATTTTTTGATATAAAAATATAAAAATCCAAAAATTTAAAAATCATACAATATTTTGCATATAGTTCACCTAAACATCATGATGGTTTAATCATAACTTTTCTACGATGTTCATTTATGTATGATTTTTTTATTCAAAAATTGAAAAATAACTCTTATGTCCGGTCCCTGCTTTAAATCGGTATATGCTTCATTAAATTCGAGCAAACGGTCCCTCAAAAAGGGGGTTACAAATTTTATAGTGGCGTATTTATATATATATATTCAATATACCGTGTTTGCTACGAACGCTCCTCAAAGGACCACTGGTGTTATCTAATCGATCCCCGATCAAGGTAAAATTTTTGTATGCCTACTTTTTGCAACAAATCTAAGCATCTGAGCAATAAAATATTTTTTTCCGGCAACTTGTATGATCTAGCCAACCAATGATTAACACGACACCAACGTTCAAAAATATTTATACATATGTATTTCCACTTCAATATCAAATGAAAAAAGATGTTCTTCCCTTTATCAGCAGCCCTTTTAATCTGCAATAAATAGTCACGCAAACATACATACGTACTTATTCACACCCTGGCAATTTCCAGATTATCCATTACTCGTTTCACTTAAGTCAAATCGCTTTTGCATTAATGCCATTATCGCTAGGAAACATTGAACGCTGCAGTTTTGTCGCTTCCGAGAAAAGCTCAGAATGCAGATACAGAAGAATAAATGTATGGATAATGTGTGCTGCCACTTTCGCCAAGGGCTTAGAGGCTTTCGATTGCGCGTGCGAATTTGTATACTTAGGTGTGTGTGAGTGTTGCAATGTCGCAGTTTTTCGATTGAATGCACTTTGCAATGACATGAAAAGCAGAATGGTGCGTAGATACCTACTAGGTATAAATGCGAATATATGTACATTTGTATGTGTTTATGAAGAAAAATTAGCTTGCAACTACGTTAGTTTTGCATTTCAAACATTGGCACTTGTGGAGTGGAAGATTATTGGTACAGTATATTTTGCTTAGCTGCCCATCCTTCTTTGCACGAAAAAC
>NW_016183178.1:4587-5643 GCF_001687245.7 Rhagoletis zephyria | reverse complement strand
AAATTAATATACCCTTGTGCACAAGTGCGCTCGGGTATAAAAAGATTGGGCGTTGAGCGGTTGACGTCCCTGTTGGTTATTTATGAGTTTTGTTAAATATAAACAACTTTATTTAAGAAAGTGCGATAGACCAAACACCATGTATAAACGAAACATAAATATAAATACATATGTATGTATGTACATTAAAGTGGTTAAATTTTTTTATGGGAAAAAAATTTCATCCTAGATATCCTTTCAATTTTTGTAATATCTATACCAACTTTCAGTTTTCTACTGACTCTAACCAATACAGGGTGCTTAATGACCTAGAAATGCGCTACGAGATCGCTATGAAAGTGGCACAAATATTGGTGATTTTCATAAAACGCCACCGTTGCCATGACAACTGAAGCTTGTGATATTTCAATAGATAATTTAAATTTTAAATGTTCTTAGGTTACCTAACTAATTGTTTGATTACTATATGTACACAATACTTCTAAAGTCAAATATGAGCATCATGAGCAACCTCTAAATTTATGCTTGGAAATGTGTAAAGTTTGGTACCAGCACCTCTTTTGGTAAAATGATAAATTTTTAAAGGTGCCCCGAATCCTATCTCGTAAAAAAATTTTTCGGACCACTCCACCATGTGTATGTAATGGGAATTAGATATGCCACAATTTGAATTATGTCCGCCACACCTACACACAAACATATGTACAACAAGTAAGAAAGTCTAAGTTCGGGCGGAGCCGAACATTAAATACCCGGCGCAAGTATTAAATATATGTTTTTTCACCCTTCCGAAACCTTCCGCTAGTTGGTAAGCCGAGGTGTATCAATTTTGGGTAAATTAGCGTCCTTCAATTTCGAAATATTGAAGTTTAAAGCATTTCTTAAATTATACCGTTATATGAGAATCGGCCGTTATTTTAGTCCGATTTCAATAATTTTCAACGTTTTGCCTACACGTGGCAAGTACAATAACCATACCGAGTTTGGTACAAATTGGTAGAACGGTTACCGATATACTTATATGTGATCATAAGTGGGCGGTGCCACGCCCATTTT
>NW_016183178.1:1671-1986 GCF_001687245.7 Rhagoletis zephyria | reverse complement strand
AATAAGGCCTTCTTGAAGCGAAAGGGTAAGCGATTCCCATCGCCTAGCTCGTTTCCACTTTCGTTTCTGTGGTAATCGTGTTTTTTGCTGGGTTATATGTTCACGAACGTTAAATAGAATTATTCAATGTAAAGCTTTGTGATAAATGACTTTTTATACCCGAGCGCACTTGTGCACAAGGGTATATTAATTTTGTTCACATAACGGTTGTTTGTAACAGCCAAAACGAATCGAGATAGATATAGACAAATGTATACATAAATGATCAGGATGAAAAAAGAAATCGATTAAGCCATGTCTGTCTGTCCGTCCGTC
>NW_016183178.1:0-1569 GCF_001687245.7 Rhagoletis zephyria | reverse complement strand
ATCGGTAACCGTTCTACCAATTTGTACCAAACTCGGTATGGTTATTGTACTTGCCACGTGTAAGCAAAACGTTGAAAATTATTGAAATCGGACTAAAATAACGGCCGATTCTCATATAACGGTAAATTTAAGAAATGCTTGAAACTTCAATATTTCGAAATTGAAGGACGCTAATTTACTCAAAATTGATACACCTCGGCTTACCATCTAGCGGAAGGTTTCGGAAGGGTGAAAAAACATATATTTAATACTTGCGCCGGGTATTTAATGTTCGGCTCCGCCCGAACTTAGACTTTCTTACTTGTTTTGTATTGTATTCCGGTGCGTAAATATACAAAAGATGTTGGCTTTCCGACGCGTAAACACGCGACATATGAATTGTGCATGTACGAAACACGGAATATCCAAGTTAATTCCGCACAGAGCTGCAAAACTATCTATGGCACAACCGATAGTTTCAATTTGTGACCACTATCGATGAATGGTGTTCACTATCGCGATACTATTGGAAATCTATTATCATTACTTTTTTTATTCCGTTATTTGATGAAGGTTACGTACTGCAAGAAAAATTTGCGTTGCGTTTTCATTTACTCAAAATTCATAATGGGCTACAAAACTGAACTGCATACTCAAAAAATTCCAAAAAATTTGATAAAAAGCTCAATTCTTTAATGAAATTTTATTTGATTTTTCGAAGCTCTGTATAACGTTTGAAAGTTGGATTTATATGGTTTTGGCTGAAGCATGAATGATATTTTTATTAAAAAATAACAAACTTTAAAAACCTTGCAAATATTTAACAAAAATCGCTTTGAAATCACTTCTGTTCCTAGCTGTATGTATATTTTCATTTACTCATTTTCTCCATATAAAAATTTTTTCGAAAATATTTACATGATTTGCATAGTGAAGACCAGTAAATTAGGGATTGACAATTATACCATCGTAATTCTTGTTTAATTCTCTATAAAACACGTGGTTCGAAAAGTGGGGGTTTTTCAAGAGCTATTTTTAAAATATTTTTCTTTTTGACGAGATGGTTTATTTTGTGAGAATCCAAAATTTTTTGTAATTTGGTAATTGATAACTTGTTAAACATCGGGTTTTTGAAAAAAGTAAATTTTTAATTGCGAATTCCGATAGAATACCCAATAGCCCAATTCTAGAATATTCTTTGATTGAAAAAGTTGTGGAACAAATGCTGTTAACGGTGCGATATTTTGCCGAAATCCGCAATAAAGTCTGTGTTTTGCAAAGTTTAGTCCTAAAATTGCCACGCCCATTTTTGCGGGTTTGTCGCCTTAAAGAAAAATTTTGCCGTACAAATATTATACCTGGATAGATGTTCTATTGGAATCTGCAATAAAATTTAAATCCTTGCAAAAACTCGATTTGTAACACCTTACTAAATATATCTCGCAATATGTTTTGGAAAACAAATTACAAAAAATTGTTGATTCTCACAAAATAAACCAACTCGTCATAAAGAAAAATACTTTAAAAATAGTTTTTGAAAAACCCCAATTTTTATACCCGAGCGCACTTGTGCACAAGGGTATATTAATT
>NW_016183177.1:0-5643 GCF_001687245.7 Rhagoletis zephyria | reverse complement strand
ACTTAATGACTACTTTTCCCAAATAATAACACGATAATTTTTTAACGCCCAACTTTGTAATTTTTGCCATTTAGTGCCCAGTGGAAATCCAGCATTACATTCCTTTTTTTTTATTAATGCTAATATTAATGATTTGCAAAACAATAATGGCATTATATTACCGTTATTTCGCTGCGGGATTAAACAATGCAATAGATTTTTTTGTGGAACAGCTTTATGAGATAGGTTAATACTCAGTTATATTTTATTTATAGGAACTTTTTAAAATCCTACGTAAATCACATATATTCTTTTCTTTTTGGCGCTATAATCGCCAAAGCGATTTTGGCCGAGTTCAACAAAGCACACCAATCGTTTCTCTTCTGTGCCAACTGACGCGCAAATGCGCTGACTGTTTGTTTGATGACAGGAGATACCACATCTTGTCCTCGTTGACCACCAGACCCAATCGCTTTGCTTCCTTATCCCACTTGGAAAAGGCAGACCAGGCTTCGCGGTTCTTGCTATCGATGATGTCAATGTAATCGGCGTACGCCAGAAATTGTATGCTCTTGTAAAGAATTGTGCCGAGCCGTACAGTTCTGTGGCTGTTATTATCTTCTCCAACATCAGATTAAAGAAAAAACTCGAAAGTGAGTCACCTTGTCAGAAACCTTTTTTGGTATTAAACCGCCCGGAAAAATCCTTACCAATTCTGATGGAGTTGGGGGTATTGTTCGACGGCATTTTACACAGCAGAAATATCTTCGTGGAGATATCAAATTCAGGCACCCCGGCATATAGGCAATTCCTTTTAGTGCTGTCGAAAGTGGCATTGCATTCGACAAATAAATATTGTTTATCGATCCTTTTCTCGCGGGTCTTTTGCAAGATTTGGTGTATTGCGAATATCTGGTCTATGGTGGATTTGGCAGGTCTGAAACCATAGTGATAAGGCCCAATCAGTTCGTTGAAGGTGGGCGTCCGTCTTTCACAAAAAAGAAAAACACTCTATAACACCACCTTGTTATGCGTATGGTGGTTTCGCCTGTCTTGTGGATTGGGCAGAGCACACTTAAATTCCAGTCGTCGGGCATGCGTTCATCTGACCATATTCTGACTAGGAGTTGATGCATGCATCTTATCAGCTTTTCATCACCTTACTGGAACAGCTTAGCTGACAGGCCGTCAGCTCTAGCAGTTTTTTGTTTTCCAGCCGCGTAATCGCTATTCGTACCTCGTCATAATCAGGTGGTGGGACATCGATTCCAACGCCATCGACTGGCGGCTCGGGTTCATCTTCCCCACAACTTTCAGTGCTGCTGTAATTAAAAAGGGTGGAAAAGTGTTCCCTCAATAATTTGAGACAGCGTCACTAGGATGCTATAGTTGTTCTTATAGGAGTTTGCCCGACCATCATATACCATCCTATGGTATTGAAAACCTTCTTACGATTATAATCCGGCTGGCAGTCATTTCCATCTCCGCTCACACAATAACGGAAATAATGTTTCCGTGCAACACACCGCAAATGTTCTTTAACGTTAAGCAAATATATTGCCAACGATACTGATTTAAATAGTGTCTATTCTACCACATCCCAGTTTTTTTTTTGTTGATGGTGGGTGTGAGTGACAGATTCTGCGTCTTATCCAGAACCTGTTTTACCGAGAAGCTGTTAAGTCTTCAATAGATTGATTCGTGACAACGGTTATATTTGATTCGGCTCTGAATTTAATGGTCCGAGATTTTTCTCGCGTCTCCTAGTCACTGTTCACATTCAAAGAGAATATGCGACGAATTTTCAGCTGTATTGTCACAGAAACGGCATAAATAGTTATGGTCTGTGTTGAAAAACAAGTTGAATTATCCCACTGTACGCCTTGACATTTCCTTTTGTAACTCTTTTATTCATTTCCACATGGCATTTTTTAAATGGCTGAAAATTTTTGCCATTTCAATGCCTAGTGGAAATTCGGCATAAGTATCTCTATTTCAAAACCAAGTTTAATATTGTGAAAGCCAAACCCTCTGAAATAATTTCTCGTATATTTCAAAAACCATAAACCGCTAAACAAACGCAGTAGCACTTTGAATGGAAGGCCAGAAGGAAGATCGAGGAGCAAACTGCAATTAACTCAGAAATGTGAGAAAAAGCTGATATGGTTGCTGACAGCTGCTAGCGACCAACCAAAAGCATAATTTTAACTGGCAGTGAGAATAAAAAAACGCTCAGATTTCCACAAAAAAAAAAAAAAAAAAAAGCAAGTAGCCCTACTGCCACTGACAGTGGTGGGGGAAGTCGTTACTCCTCCCAACTGAAAGGCGACTTAAACAACAAAAAAAGAGAGAAACACAAAATGAATTTGCATTGCGTAGTCAACGCTGTTGATGACAGAAAATGATAATAAAAATCGTTAATGCTTAGTTTGTCGGAAAGAGGAAACGAAAAGAAACGGAAGCGGAAAATGGCGATTATGTGGGCTACTGTGATACGAATACGCTAGTGCATAATGCTGGAAAAGATAATAGAAGGCTTTTGGTTGTCGTATTTGTTGTAATGCTAGGAAAATCATATCACATATATGTACTTATATTTATATATTTTTTTATTTTTTCATTTTCCTAGTCTAAGATGGCATTAATGCTTACGCTGATGATGTGACGTTGATGGAAATACAATAAGTTGTAAGGGTTTTCGATGGTGGTCAACGGAACTCTACATAAGCCCTGAATATTTTTCATTGTCTTGTTGCGCTTTACGGTTGTTATGTAGCATGCTATGCACATACATATATAGTACACAGGCATACATTTGTATGTGCTGAGCATGCAGATTAACTAGCTCAAAGTGCACAAAAGGGCAGAAATGTGCACTTGTACTGTCACATAATCGGCCGAGCATATTTTCAATTTAAATGCAGCACTTGTCGCCAGCAGCACCGACGTTTTTTGCTTTAGTATTTCTTTTTCGTTTTACTGCTTTCTCTTTCCCAGGAAAATTACTAAAATTCCATTCTTATATGTAACATCATATACTACTTAATATCATTAGCGCTTCATGAACTGTTGTTGGTGGGTAGGTCTGTTTTAAACGTCAAAACCTTCCGCTTCAGCTGCAAATCGCACAGAAGCAGACTCACGCGAAATTGTGATGTAAGCATAACTGGGTGAACTTTAAATGCGTATGCATACGAGTGTGTGTGTGTATATATGTACATATGTACATATGTCCAAAGTATGCTGATTGTACATTTGTAGGTTTTGCGTATTTTAAGTTTTTGCTTAAGCATTACAAATGGCTTTATATTCTAACCACATTTGTAGGTCATGGCTTTATGAACTGAAATGTGTAGGAATTGCAATTTTTTTTAAGGGAAGCTAAGCTTTTTGTTGTGGCAACTTGCAGTAATGTCCTTTAATATTTGATATTTTAGAAGAAAACATAACACATACACACACAGGGTGTCCTATACCACCGGTCTACCCGCTCTAAAATGGAGGAACATTTTTTTGATTGGAAAACGCAAAAATATGAACTACCAAGTCGGGTATGCTTAATGTGACCAACTATTTCATAGCTCAAAGAAGTACAGGTTAGGTTGGGTTAAGTTAACGCCGCGAGCCGATTACAAAATTTCGAATGCGGCTAATTTCGAACCCAGAGGACTCAGTATTTGTTCAGAAGTGCGAGCGAAAATGCTGCCATCTTAGCCTCGCGCCGGTTGGACAGTCTAAAAGAAAGTTTGGTGATGATTCCACTTCATCTTCATCTTGACAGCTGATAAAAAATAATAAGTTTCAATTCCTGGTCTCACCGCATGATTGGCAATCGCACAATGGCCTGTCAGAGCCCCCATCGCTAGGCCTTGAGAGGTAAGTGCCCTACATTTGCTGCAGCAGAGAAACGTCTTCATTTTTTTTTTGGATTTTGGCACAAAAGGACCCGGTTTCCCTTAGCCCAATAGCACTTCGTGCTGCGACAATTCTGTCTGCAATATCCGCAGACGCCGTGTTCAACATATGTATGTTAAGCGGCGGTGTAGGTGTGGTACCATTCCTGTGAGTTCCACCAGCCCTCAAAACAATATAGGCTTAAACTTGGTTTCGTAGAGCTAATAAATTAATTTGTGCGAGAGACCCAACCTTTTACTGATAGCTCCCCTACAGCAGTACAAGCCAACCGACACCTTTCTTAGCCTTTCTTCAATGTTAGGCTTCCACGACAGCCACCGTTGATCGCCCACCTAGTTACCTGATTCAGGTAACCGTGATCCAGATCAAAAAGAGTGTCTAGAAATCGTCCTTTCACTAAAACTTCCACATCATCTACATAGGCGATCACCCGTCAGCCGACTATTTCCAGTTTCTCTAGAAGGTCGTTTACAACCGCAATCCAGAGCAGGGGAGTGAGAACACCACCTTGTGGAGTGCTCCTAACGACTCTGCTCTGAGTGCAGGCGCTCCTCTTCTCCGCCGCGACAGTTTTGTCATGAAGTAAACTGTAGATAAGCCTTATTAGGTTGGTTTCAACCCCCAGATTATGAATATACTTGACTATTGCCTTTGGAGTGACATTGTTGAAGGCCCCCTTGATATCGAAGAAGGCCCCTACTACATAATCTTTATGCGTGAAGGATTCCTCTACCCACTTTACCAATGTGTGCAGGGCGGCATTCACCGACCTTTTCTTGCAATAAGTATATTGAGCTCTTGAAAGACAGTCACGGGGATTCGTAATTCTTATATAGAGGTCTACCAGTCTCTCTAGCGTTTTTAGCAAAAACTGACTATGAGATTTATATCATGTCGCTAACTGGTTACAAAATCTTTCTCCTGAAGTACAAAATATCGGAGAGAAATACATTTGACAGTATATCGAAGTACGAAGTACAAAAGCGAAAAAAGTACGGTTGGTCGCATTAAGTATGCCCTATCTTTAAGTCTTATTACCAACCTTCGATGTCTACTAGAAGTGGGTTAAACTGGCGAGAAGTCCTTTTTAATGGGAAAAATATGCTTTTATCACAGGTTCGGATTCTGCGGATAAAAACAGGCTTTATATTCTTCGAACTTCGAATCGTCCTGGACTTCTCCAATGGACGAAAATGTTTTGACCGGAAGTGAGTTAATCTGACCCAGATTCCGATTCTGCGGACAAACCTACGCAACTTTTATCTAACACTTTTTTCTGGAAATCCATTCCGGTTAAAAAAAAATTTAGCCGGAAGTCGGTAAAGTGACCAAAAGATAGACAACTTTTCAATCGTTTTAGAAATCCCGGACGAGTTGAAGTTCGAAGGTCATTTAGAGGTTGAAAAAGGCACTTCCTAGAAAATAGTTTAGGACAAAAGTAAGGCATTTTTATCAGAAAAATCTGAATCTGTGGTAAAAGCCTTTATACTGCACATTATTTAACCCGCAACCATATATTTAACAAGTAAGAAAGTCTAAGTTCGGGCGGAGCCGAACATTAAATACCCGGCGCAAGTATTAAATATATGTTTTTTCACCCTTCCGAAACCTTCCGCTAGTTGGTAAGCCGAGGTGTATCAATTTTGGGTAAATTAGCGTCCTTCAATTTCGAAATATTGAAGTTTAAAGCATTTCTTAAATTATACCGTTATATGAGAATCGGCCGTTATTTTAGTCCGATTTCAATAA
>NW_016183176.1:0-5644 GCF_001687245.7 Rhagoletis zephyria | reverse complement strand
GAAAAAAGAAGAAGAGCTGGCGTACCTTTAGCTGTGGAGAGCAAAGCGTGTGGGACAGGATGCATGTGCAACCTGCATCTGTACGGACGGCCTGCGTCTCTTTCAGCAGCTCGCCGAAGCGGGCAAACAAAAGGATCAACGCCAACAAAGCCGCAGCCATAATAATTTCAATAGCAGCGCCATAATTCTTTTTTTTTTTATTTTTTTTTGCAAAAAATGCTGTGGGTTTGCTGTGCAGCTATGCTGCCGTTGCATTTTCAGTAGCTGCCATCACTCAGCTGCATTGAGGCTTTTTGTGGGCCTCCTTTTCGGTGCCTTCTTTCTCCGGCCATCTCGGCATTTTCTGTGTTGTTGACGCTTTAAGAATAGTAATGAGCGCCTGTGCTGAGCTAAGCTGCGCTTCAACATGGGCAGTATTACTTTTATTTGCTTACTGACTTTCTGTGCAACAAAAAAGGGAAAATGCGAAGTAGCGTAAAGAGTGCACAGTGAAATTCGCTTTCATTGATGTCTTGCGCTCGCAAAAGTAAACATAGGTAGATATGAGAGTTGTTCATTCATGCCGCCGATTCAGTTGGGTAAGTAGGTAGGTACGTAAGTAAGAAGGCCGTCAAACAAAAATGGCAATGTTTAGGTCCAAAACCGACTTCTCTTCTCCACTGCAATTGCTTTCACAGCCGGGCAGTATTTACCAAAATTATTCTCTCATCTTTGCAAATTTTCGTAACTTTATATAAAAAAGTTCCAGTTGGCCACTACAAAAACTCATTTCATAAGCGGTTGCTGCAATTCAAAAGTTTTACTTTTCGTACTATTTGTTTTATTTGTAAATGCAAATGCAATTTCATGCATTTATGGCTTTATATCAACGTTTGCTCTAAAATCCATTCCTTGACTTCTACTTCGCAGCGCTTGCTGTGATTATTATTTTTCTATTTAATATTTTTCTATGATTTTTATTTTTTTCTACTGCACTTTTTCGCACTAAATGCTTCTAATGCGATATTTACTTTCCTTTATTCATTAAATTTCCTGAGAGCAGTCGTTTTTCGTTTTGTACTTTTTCATTCATTTCAAAATTTTTTTTTTCATTTTCTTTGCTTTTTTTTTGCTCTTTTTCGTGCCGCCCATTCATTGCTGAAATAACAATTAAATGCATTTTTGCCAACTTTTCACTGCATTTCCGACAAAAATAAAATGCAATAAATTCTAGGTGCTCACAAAAGCAAAGGCAGTTAGTGATTACAGGAAGGGAGAGAATTTGAGTATACAACATATTTGCGTGGCCTCAGAAAGGGGGAGGGTAGCTTGATGGAAAATGTTCCTTTAAACTATTGATTCCTTTAAATGTCTACTGAAATTTATTTAACAATCCAGAATATTTTCGAGCAATGAAAATTCCCCCCTCACCATATCCTAAATGTAGACAAAACGTTTTTTTTTTGCTCTATGGTAGGCCGAAAAATCGGCATAGATATCGCAAGCATTCAATTATGGATGGCAATTCTACTTGAAGTCTAGAGAATGGAGCGGAATTGACATAGAGAAGCGCGTATGCATGGGAAGCAAGAATGATAGAATACAAGATTGCGCCGATCGGAGAGGATTTTTGAGAATAACTTGTGTGTGACGTCACACTGGTGCAATTGCGAGAGAGAAATGCCAAAACGTGAGCAAGAATGGAAGAAGAAGAAAAAATGTTGCAAGGAAAACGTAAACAAGTTGCACCAGTGTGACGTCATGCAAACAACGATTCTGTCAAATTCGTTAAGAGAGGAATAGCGGTCCGAGATCGGCGCAACCTTTGTATTCTCTCAATCGTGCATGGGAAGTCATTACTCGTTGGACCTCCTTCGATCGACCTTGGGTCAAAAGAACCTTACAATTATGTACATCCTAATTTTCGCTGAACGGTCGGTGATCAACCATGAGATCCACCTGTGCAAGAGGAACGTCAGGTACTCCGTGACTAATCTTGAGCGCACCAAAAATAGGGTCAGCTTCTTTAATGGCTTTAATTTCTTCCTGGGAAACGATACAGTAGTCAGGAGACATAACCTTGGTATTAACAGAGAGCTCATTTCAAATGGTCCAATTATCAATGTCCTTCATCGCTTCATCAGTTTAGCCACCTTGAAATTGCCCAGCACCCAGTCTATTGCGCCAAGGTTCTCATGAGTTTTATTCTAAGGATTCTTGCTGTACCTGGCAATCTTAGTTTAGCCTCTAAAAATTATTGAAGAGGTACGAGAAGTCTCCAAAACCTCGGCTACAGCTTCAGCATCTGCAGACACTCTGATTCGGTGTCTTCTTAGACTAAATTTCGAACCTTTTCTTTTTTTACAGACTTATAAGAGAACACACTAGGTTATACATACCATGCAGGATTGAGAGAATACAAAGGTTGAGCCGATCTCGGACCGCTATTCCTCTCTTAACGAATTTGACAGAATCGTTGTTTGCATGACGTCACACTGGTCCAACTTGTTTACGTTTTCCTTGCAACATTTTTTCTGCTCACGTTTTGGCATTTCTCTCTCGCAATTGCACCAGTGTGACGTCACACAAAAGTTATTCTCAAAAATCCTCTCTGATCGGCGCAGTCTTGTATTCTATCATTATTGCATACCATGCAATCTAATGTGTGTCATATATTTACATACACATACATATTTATGTAAGTATGTAGTATATATGTATGTTCTCAAGTCAACAAAGCCATTGTGCATTAATGAATCTCTATTTCAGACATTAAAATGCCAAATGCCATCCGAGCAAATGAATGAATAAATGAATGGGAGAGGTGCAATACGCCGCTGACTGAGCTCAGCAAAAATATGATTCTGTGTGTGTGTGTAATTTATGAGGTCAAATACCAGTGAGGTAAAATACTTAGCTAGTATAAGTATGTATGAGACCCACAATAGCAGCAGCAGCAGCAACAATGACGGCAACAGAAAGGACCTCAAGAAAAAAGCGCATACCTGCGCCATGTAAGTATATGTGCCACTATTCATTTTCTTGTTCAAAATATTAATACAAAAGTCCAATAGCATTCGACACACTGTATGAATCCTTACAACAAAGTACTTTCATAAGAAGTGAAAGGAAATAAAAGCGAAAAATGTGCCATGTATTATAAGAGGCCACCCTGCTCCCTATCGGCGAAGTAGCAGAGTCTTTCAAAGAAATATACATTTAGATGCATGTGAGACATTTTTTGTTGTAAACTGCAAGGTAGCTATGGATGTGTGCAGAAATTCAATTGAGCGTGAAATATGTTGTCGTAAGGACATTTTCACACATGCACACAGCATGCCAGTCGAAGTAGCTGCCCGAATGCCCACAGAAGCAATTGAATGCGAAATGAAATGAGTCTTTTTTTTTTGGGGTTTTTCGGGAAAATAATTTTGCTAATGCTTCTTTTCAATGTGTGTCCAAACGTGCGTATGTATGTGCGTTTTCTTTCTTTTTTTTTTCGCTTGTAATGATGACAAAATGCCCAGCCATCCCAGCCATTTGTATACACAATTGTAGGCTCTGCGAAGAAATTGAGCTGCTTAAGGCAACAGCAGCTTAGGGACGACCTGAGTGAACAATTCATTAAATTAAAATGGACAAAGAGTTTTGTCAGTCCCTGTGGCTATTCACATAGTTCATCTTTAATGACAAAAACAACAGGAAAGGCAAACGAGATACGAAGCATAAGGTAGCATTTAGTTGGCAAGTTAATCTGCGCTTCGAGCATTTTAAGTGAGTACCCTGTAAGAATGAAAGTATTTGGTCCCTTCCACAAGTCTTGAGAATATTCAGTAACTACAAAAATTATTTATCAGTATGGTTTGAGCCTCGAGAAGCAGCCTAAGTGTTACCCCAAGTGAAACACAGTGTCCATCAATAAATTAAAAAAATCCTCAATATACATAGGCTTCGCTCTAAAAATATCTGTAAATCGATTTGGATACTAAGATGCGACCGTAGAACAAGTAATTTTTAAGCAAAAAACAAAACCGACTTCAATCGGTCAAGTGATCGGATTACTATGGGACCACCTCTGAGACACTACCTTTCCGATGCAAAGCAACAAGGAAACGATCCTTCACTTATCTGCGAATGTCCACCCTGGGAGCATAGTACATGCATACTGGACACTATGACACTACTCAATGATAAATTTAGGTGGGATCTCAAATCCTAAGGTTAGAAGGATAACATTAGATTTTTACATCATCTAATAGCTAGGGTCCAAGAAAATGGCGCCACATGAGCTAATGTCTCATCGTCATCCAGTCAAAATATGTAATTGTATGAGAGAATTGGAAAGATTTTTAAATTAAAATAAGAAAGTCCTTTTGCATTGTTAATCAAAATTAACGACTGTATTTTCTGTAACACGTCGCAAATCGGGGAAATCAAGGTCGGAGTCGAATTTAGATACGTACATACGACAGAAAGTTTCATTCATTCTAATGCAAATATGTTTTATAATCAAAGTGTGCTTACAAGATGGTTATGCTTGTGTTTATGATCTGAAGCAATTAAAATATAATATTTTTATGGCCAATGTTGAAGTGGTTTTAGAGATAGCACTACAATTTACTATATAAAAAAAAAAACAAGGAAAATTTTTAGGTATTACATTTATTTATGGGTAATTTTATTAGTTAAACAACCAATCATTGGCACTTAATAACTCTTCCCTGCGGGGTACGTTTGTGTTTATATACATATGTTCTGTTGTTTCTATGTAAATTTAGACAGATAAATATGTATGTACGTATGTGCAACTAAATGTTTGGACTATAAAGAAGTTAATTTTCTGTCAGTCACTCGTTCCATCACAAGCATCTTTCCACCGCTCTATATTTCTTATAAAATCACATGTTGAACGCTTATCTACTAAGCGACAGTGGCGTTGAGAAACGGAGAAAAAAATTAGCTAAAATTCTCATGGGAAAATTTTTTCATTGCTTGTAGATATGTATTTAGACACTGCGCGTGTTAAGCCAAATCGTGTCTTAGTTACTCGCATCCATCTACTCTATATCTACATACATATATATCTATTAAAATAAATATTGGCAAACAGCTTTTTATTAGCTCTTGCAATACAATTTCGCAGTTTGTGCTAATAATTGCAGTCGTATGCCTCTGAGTTAAAATTATTGTTCATAAAAAATTTAAATATTTGTATACGAACTTGTTAAATTATAAATACCTATAAATTGCTAAATAATAAAAAGAATGATGTATCCAAGAAAACCCCCATTTTTTAATACATAGCCCCTATCAAATGAACCTGCCTTGGAACGCCTGCAGCCACTACTGGGAGTACGCCTTGCCTCCGCCACTACCAGCCGCCTTGCACTATAAACCAAAATTTAAAAATATAGCAAAAAACGCAGGCCCAACTTCCCCATTCACCCATTGACAGCTAATTTATGGCTTTAAGCCTCCGCATCACAAAAAACTGTAATAAATATATTTATCAAAATTTAATGGTTTACACAAAAATACGAGCGAGTATATTATTCACCACGAAAATGCGTAAGTTTGGAAATTTTTAGCCGCTTCTGGCTGTTACAGATATTTCATGCTTGTGAGATACATAAATTAATCATAATTTTTCAGCGGCCGAAACTGG
>NW_016183175.1:0-5644 GCF_001687245.7 Rhagoletis zephyria | reverse complement strand
TGTGATATCTTCGACTATAGTAGCATCGTCGTAGGGGTTCCTTAATGGACCACCCTAATATACATACTTAAACAGTAAACTCTTGAAACCTATATTATTGGGTAGAAAAACTGGTATTCACGAGGAAACAGACAAAAGGGAGGCAGCGGCGGAGGCGCCTGCTTTTTAATGTTGTAGCCAGGCAAAAGTCGTATTTTTTTTTAATTTGCGCTTTTTTTTATCACATTTTTATATTTACATACATATACGTACATATTTCCTCAATGACTGCCGGCCAAAGTGTGCACTAAATAATTTGCATTATTGATGATGATCTGCGGTGAAATTGTGGTATCGAAGATTTATTCGCATGCCCATCAAGGTGTAATTTTCTCATAATAATTATAGATTTTATAACAATTTATGTATGTAGTAAGTATTTTGTTTTTTTTTTTGCAACTTCCGGGCCATCTAACTAGTTACAACGAATCTGAGCATTAAAACCATCTGCCATCTTGTCATCTTAGTAATGACAAATGAAATGAGCTACCATCATATTCAGTTTCAATGCTTAGACCATTTATCAGTTGTCAGACAGTTCGAAATCATGCAAATATGTATGTATTAGCAAATCTACATACATATGTCGGTGCATGCATTACCGTTGGCGTGTCAATTAAGATATTCCCACTTACCGATTTGTGTTACTAGAGTGGTGGGAGTATGAGTTTTTCAATTCCCAGCTCTGGAGATTTTGTAATTGGAGCTGAGACTATGAAATAGTTCGTTAAATAGAAATAAATGTGCAAAATCCAAAGCAGATTTGCTAAAGCTTTTATTTCGAACCTCAAAACAGGTACCTACGTACGAATTATGAAACTTATATTAATGTGAATATGAACATAAATATCAGTGTAAAAAATTGAAATGAATACGGTTATGAATTTAGATACAGTTAGAAAGATACTTAGATACAGGGTTGCCACTTTGGTAAATTGTTACCGAAATTGATAGAAAACATTTGGGTCGGTAAAAAAATGTAAACTTTTTCTCATTTTTGTAGGTTTTTGTTGAGTTATTTTGTTTGAAAAACAAATAAAACTTTTCGTTCCCGCCTTATTTTTCGTAGTTATCTTTATATTAAAAATGTCTTTCCCAAAGTGTAGGCCACTTTATTGATTTATTATATATATATTTATAAAAAGAAAAAAATGGCAGGTATATATGTTCGCAAAAAAAATGAAAATAACGCAATTGTTAAATGAAAAAAACCATATGACAGGCGGCATAAATATAAAAAAAAAAAATCAACGGGAATTTTTAGCTGCACATTGTTTGGTTATACTCAAATAGTATGGGCTATAAAACTCTATGCCTTAAATTGTTATAAAAATTCAGAGTAAAAATTGCGAAATTTAAGCGAAAAATTTTTGAATTTTTCTAAATGTTGTATTTAGCTTGAATACTTGATTTTTATGGGTTTGGTTAAAGCGCAAATAATATTCTTATACAAAATAAAATACCAAACAAAAATTTACTTGATAAACATTGTGAATATAAAGAAAAATCACCAAGCGTTTTTTGAGTCATTGTATTTGTCTATAATAACTCCAGTTGAAGTTTTTTCAAATGATGAAGTTTCGTTGTTGCCTTTAGTTTGATCACTTTTGCTTTTGGTTGAAGGTATAATTCGTTAAATTAAAAGTTCCTTAAAAACAATTTTAATTTCTATGAAATAACTAAAAAAAATAACAAAACTATAGTTTTTTTTTTTTTTAATAACTAAAAAGTTATTTGTAGATATTTTCCAGATTTGGTAGATTTTTTTCAAGTGGATGGTAAGTGTTTTTTTTCTCAGCGGCAACCCTGCTTAGATAGTTAATTGAAGCACTGCGACCGGTAGGTCTCTACTTCCCTTAGCTCATCACAACACCTCGACTAGCCTAGAGACTCTATAAATTTCAGAATAGATCTCGGGGGGGATAGAGAGTGTTTGTGCTCCTCTCCATCCTACGTGCAACGGCCTCACACTCCATAACAAGTTGTAAAGGAGACTTTAGGCAGCGCTACTAAAGCGACGCAGGTCACTGGACCAGGTTCCTAAATTATACAGGTGACTTTTAGTCTGCAATGGCCGGTCAAGTATCTGTAATGGTTCTTAGTTTCTTCTTGGGGTGATCCATGAGTAGTCTATATCTCTTCAATTATACGCTCCTAATAAGCTTTTTTCCTGACGCCCACCAATGGTGTTACGCCAATGCAGTTCGCTTAGTTTGATTTTTCCTTTCTGAGAATTCCCTTTCTGGTTTTGAGACCCACTGCAAGGAAGGGCTCAGGGCCAATTGGGGTCGGGGCTGCGGCCGCGGCAGGTCTGGCCAACTCATCAGCTTCCTCATTTCTTCGATCGGATGTGCCAGAGCTTTAAGCTTCTGTAGACACTCAAAAACCAAATAGGACTTGATCTCGAATGATGATAGAGCAGATACAGTTACGAATATAAATATGAACAATGCTGGATTTCCACTAGGTATTAAATGGCAAAAATGACAAATGACAAAGTTGGGCATTAAAAAATAATCGTGTCATTACGTTAAAGAAATTAAATTATTTCCAAATGGCATTTTTTTTAAATGGCATACATTTTTTGTCATTTCAATGCCTAGTGGAAATTCGGCATAAGAATATGAATACTCGTTCGATTATGACTGTAAATATGAGTATGATTATGAATATGGGCATGAATACGAATTCGAGTATGAGTTAGGAATTCGAATATGAATAAGACTAACACAACGAATGATATCGACAACGATGAAAATATTATTGAAAAATTCGCTAAAAATTGTTCATATTATGATAAATGTTCATATATCGATACTACAAATTCGATATCGATATCAATTAATATTGCCGAAATATACTGGAAACCTTTCAATTAAAAATGTATAAAGCATACCGATAACAGTATCGATAAATTTATCGATAGGTTTTGTCTATTCTTTTTTAGGTATAGATTTATGTTTTCCTTTTCATATATTTTTCGGCAGCCTTTTCAGATGAAAGCTTTGTATGCGTCAAGACAACGTAACACTTCGGTAAAACGAAATTTGTTTTAGAATCGAAAGCTGATGCTCCTTTCTAACTTAAAATTAATTCATACTCAATACTTTGTGCAGCTTGAAAACTATACGAATATGGCTTGCGAAGCTTCTTCTTCGAATGCGTTACGTTTTTGTTCATTTTATGCGCTCTATGTTTCCCTTTGCTGTTAAATTGTTTTCTGCAGAAGCCAATAAAAACGAAAGTTGAATTTTTATTGCTAATTTAGTGAGGTAATACAAATATATGCCGCTGACCATAAAAATGAATTGAATGTGGTAAAAATCGCCATAAGAAAAACTGAATAAATATAATTTCTGTAGCTTATGAAATGGAAATTAACTCTAATAATTTCATAACAAATATAAAATCATATGTGGAGCCTAACAATTGCTGAGATATAGCCAATCGTTGCAAATTTTTCAGTGTAGGCAGATGTTTGCATTTCATACACAACTCTTTTGTGCGAATTTCAAAACACCATCACTTCCTTTTTGACCTTTTTGAAAATGTAGTCTTTTTCCGCCATTTCCATTGAACCCGCCATATTTAGCTAGCCAGCTACTCTATTTAGTGTTGCATAAAAAATTGCTAAATAAAGTAATAAGAAAATAAATTAAAAATAAAAAAAAAACTGCGCAATTTTTCATGCAACAAACTACAAATTCGTGCTACGATCGCTTGACCTTAACAACCAGCTGCAATTGAATGCAGAGAAATGGCCAAAAAGAGCTTTTGTTACACACTCACCTTGCCTTTGTGAAGCGCCAAGTCTACTTTTTTTATTTTGTTTACAATTGCTATGTACATACTCGTATTTAAATCTGGTTGTAAAAACGTGTTCGCCTTTTTTATTTATATTTTTTTTTTCGTTGCTGTCTTGTTGTTGCATTGTTGGCGCATGCGCAACATTTTAATTTCCGTTAAACAAATTTCATGACGCGACAATGTATAAAAATGGCATCGTCTGCATAGTTTTCGTTGGTTGTAAAAAAATCAAGTAAATGCAAAGAATTTGTATGCAAGACTTCTTCTGGCATGTGTCTGCCCATGTTGCAGCAACATTTTTCAGTTGTTTTCTTTTAATTGACCAAAGTTGCTGAGGTGTGCGTAGAAATGATTGAGAAAATAATGATTGGGGATAAGAAATGCAAATACAGGCTCTAACTTTTTTTAAATTTGTCAAAATTTTTTATTAAAACACAAACGGCAACTGGCGCGCAAAAAAATACATGAAGACACATTATTGAGAACCACTGTTTGCACTACTCCGTTTTCGGAAAAAATAAATTGCAAACTCAGATTCCTTGTACCCAAAAACCCACAGTAAGGCCTTTTGATGGTATAAATATTTGCATTTAAATCAATTTTAATTGTATTAAAACTGCAAATTACTTTTCTATATAAAATCCAAACTTTCAGAAAAATCGGTTTCGTCAATTCCCCAGCCGACTGCCGAACAGTGTTATTACTCTTCTTTGGTTTTAGTAGTAGGCTGCTACTGCTTTCCATTCACAACAAATGCAGACAAATCACTTAGGTTAGGATAGGTTAATGTGGCAGTTTGAGGCTCTTATGAAGGGTATGATGGGTTTTAATCATAAACCAAAAATACAAGATCACGCCTCCGTCTTAGTAGCCCGTTATAATCGCATTTAGGAAAAAAGTTGGGCGACTTTGACATTAGCCGTTTGTTTACATTTGTTCGTTGTTTACAATTTGGTGGTGGCTTTTTAGTGCAATTTTCTTAATTTTCGCTTGTGACAACGTGTGCACACATAAGGTAAAGAATAATTTAACACAACGACATGATTTATAGAAGAATTTGCATAATAAAAATGATTATTCATTTGTTCAACAATTACGCGGTTTTGTTTNGTTTTCTTTCTTTCGGGAAGGCGTGATCTTGTGTCTTTCGTTCACGGGTTTTAATCCTACATGGGATAAATCTCTAAGAGAGCTGCCTTCCTTGAAAGCCCCTTCTGCTCTTATCTAAAGTTAGGCAGCTACAGAAGAAGTGCTCAATTGTTTGTTCTTCTTCCTCATCTCTGAAACTTCTGCAATATTCATGGGAGGATATTCCTTGGCACGAAGCGTGATTACCAAATTACCCTAGTTGGTGTACCAGTGCCCTCGTCTAACCATGACCAGTGCAATATTGTAACCTTTCCTGGCTTGCTCATCGGCTCAGAAGATTCCTTCAATATCTCTATGGCCCGGGACCTATATGAGGCTGACCTTGAAGACGGTGCTAATATCATTTAGAGCTGCCAGGCATTCCAGTGCAACGTTTGATCTTAGTATTAACGCGTTCATAGATTTGATGGCCGCCTGGCCATGCGAGAAATTATTTATGGTAGTCTTCGCTACGGAATGTGTACTAAGGTACACATTCACCTCTTTCAGGTCACGAATTCGGACGGCTAATTACAGTATTAATTCTTTAGAAAGGACTCCGTAGGCAATCCTGTTGTCTAGCTGGGATCTATCCGTGTAAAAATGTATTTCTCCCCTTTCCCACGATCTTGTTGTTTGCCACTCTCCTCTTGTTGGGATGTTCGTCTTA
>NW_016183174.1:0-5644 GCF_001687245.7 Rhagoletis zephyria | reverse complement strand
CCATTACCCCGCTAAATCACAAACAGCAAATACAGGCACAAGGCCAAAAGCGAATCAGGCGCGACTTCCACCCCCAGCGAATACAAACCCAAACAGAGCGTCAATCTCTAAAGACGCTCAACAAAACCAAACTCCCTCGTCTTCTCAACAGAACCAAACCCTCTCACACTTCGCGAGTAGTAGAGAAAAAACTCTACTTCCTACCGCAAAAGTCTCAATCCTACATAATGGAGAATATTCAAAATTCGAGCTCTTATAGATCAAGGGTCTCAGAAAACGTTCATTGCATCCCGCATACAAAAACTGCTTGGCCTCCCGACAAAGGCCACTAATTATGAAATTATGGGAATGGGTGGCCTCGTGATACAAAAAGCGAACAAAATCTGCGCTATTTGTTCAGCCGATAAAACCATGAACATAACCACAAACGCGATAATCCTTCCGCAACTCACTCATTTCTTGCCATCGTTCAAAGTTACATACATTTAACTGCAAGAATACTCATCTCTCCCTCTAGCAGACCCTAACTGTTTTACTCCAGCTCGTATAGACATGGTATTAGGAAATGATGTAATCACCCAAGTGCTACTTCCAGGCCTAAAAACCAATGTCGGTGGAAGTTTAATAGCGCAAAATTCAATATTTGGGTGAATTTTGAGCGGCCCAGTAACAGAGCACGTCTCATCGTTCACGACGCAGGTAATTGAAAACTCGACAGACACTTTGAACGATCTACTCAAGGAGGAATTTCCATCAACCCCGACTCTCACCGGCGACGACGTATTTTGCGAAAACCTCTACGAAAGGTCCACAGTTCGCAGAGATGACGGTCATTACGTAGTAAAACTCCCCTTCAAAACTACCTTCCCAGACACGATTGCACTTGGACACTCAAGACCTGCAGCTCAACAACAGTACCTCAGTATCGAGCGGAGCATCGAAAGGAAACCTGAACTGTAGCAAACGTACGCCAAAGTCTTGGAAGAGTATCTGACCCTAGATCACTTGGAACCCACAGCGTCGCAAGAGATTAAACGTGATGGAAAGTATTTTTCCTTTTACTTACCCCACCACGCAGTTCTAAAGCCAGATAGTAAGACTACGAAAGTGCGAGTAGTTTTCAACGCTTCCAAACTGTCTCACTCTGGCATTTCCCTAAACGATATCCTCCACACGGACCCGTACTTCAAAATGATTTAATGCTCGTTATCCTCAAATGGCGACTGTACAAATACGTTTTCAATGGTGACATTGAGAACATGTACCGCCAGATTTACGTACAGCCAGAGGAACAAGATTTCCAAAGAATCGTATTCCGTAGAACCCCTCAAAGCTCGGTCGAAGATTTCAAATTAAAAACGGTGACCTTTGGTTTCAATTGCGCACCATACTTAGCTATAAGAACGCTGCATCAACTAGCCAAAGACTCACATGACAAACACCCAAAAGCCGCTAAGATTCTACTGAACGAAATTTACGTAGACGATATACTGTCAGGCGGACATGATCTCGACTCGACACTCACTTCGATGAATGAGGTAATTGCAGCACTAAAATCAGCAGGTTTCCCATTAAAGAAAATGACAGCAAACCACAAAGATATACTCCAAAATATACCCACATCTGACCGCTTAGAAGCANAAGAAGCAGACTTCTTCCAGTTCCAAGAGTCTAGCTCCACAAAAACCCTCGGAATAAAATGGAATGATCTTAATGATGAGTTTTTATACTCAATCGATCCTCTTCCAGACTCTAATGTAGCCACTAAAAGACAAATTTTGTCGTCCGTTGCTAAACTTTTCGGCCCGGCAGGGTGGCTAACGCCAATGATGATCCAAGCCAAAATGTTACTCCAACAACTCTGGATGGAAGGTATAGGCTGGGACGAATCCGCCAAACCCGGCGCGCTTCACAAATGGTACGCATTTAAAGGAAACTTAATAGCTATAAGGTAAATCCGGATACCACGATGGGTTCAGTTTTCCCTTAATAAAACCATCCAACTTCACGGATTCTCAGACGCATCCGAAAAGGCCTTCTGCGCCTGTGTCTACCTCAGAGTGGAACACAGCGAGAATCAAGTATCCTCTCATTTGCTCGCAGCGAAAAGTAAGGTTGCACCCTTACAAACAGTTAGTCTACCTCGCTTAGAACTCTGTNTCTACCTCACTTAGAACTCTGTGGAGCAGTCCTTCTCTCCATACTAATCAGGCAAATTCAATCCCAACTCGATCTGCCATCACACGAACTCACACTCTGGTCAGATTCCTCTATTGTTTTGGCCTGGTTGGAAAAACCCCCGAACCGAACCTCTTGCATCCTACAGGATGTCAGCAACGCCACTTGGAGACACGTATCCAGCTCAGACAACCCTGCAGACCTAGGCACAAGAGGATGTAAGCCACAAGATCTAGCCTCCTGCTCGCTATGGTGGAATGGCCCCCAATGGCTCACTNTCACTACCCTTCCACACCACTGGAGTTGATTTCGCAGGTCCATTTTTGGTGAAAACATCCGCATTACGCCGAAGCTCATACACGAAAGCTTATGTCTGTGTATTTGTATGCTTCTCTACGAAGGCGATCCACCTCGAACTCTGCTCGGACCTGACAACTGAAGCCTTTAAGGCAAGCTTTGCCCGTTTTGTCGGCCGGCGAAGATTACCACACAAAGTCATGTCTCTCTCTCCAGTTTTCTCAAGGACGTCGTGCCAGACATTGCTGAACATAATGCCGTACGTGGCCTCTCATGGCTCATCATACCACCATATTCTCCTCATATGAGAGTTCTATGGGAGGCGGCGGTAAAAAGCTTTAAGGCGTACTTCAAGAAAGTGGCAGGCAATCAAAAGGTTACCGTTGAGGAGCTCACCACTCTCCTCATACGCATCCAAGCGGTCCTTAATTCCAGACCACTCTCTCTCATGTCTCAGGACCCAAATGGTTTGTTGGCCTTAACTCCAGGTCATTTTCTACGTGGAGCCCCATTACTCTCCCTACCAGAACCTAACGCTGAAAACCTCTGGAAAACCGAATACCTAAAGGAGTTGCACAAGAGAAACAAATGGAAAATACTCGAAACAAACATCACTGAAGGAGACTTAGTCGTCATCACAGATGACCTCCTCCCCCCAAATGAGTGGCGCCTCGGACGCATCGTAAAACTTTATCCTGATCCTGATCAAAAGGTGCGCGTAGCGGACATCCGTATTAAAACAGGAGTTGTCACACGCAATATTGCGCGATTATGCTTATTACCCCCCTCATAAATGTCTTTACTAATCAGTACACATACTTACTGATGTGCGTCTTCATGTACAAAATCCGTAGCCCATACATATGCACATTCCGCTCTCATTTTCAACATTTTCACACTTATCTGGAATCACCCTAATGCTGTTTTGAAATTCCTTTTCTTCCAAGGACAAACGACGAGCCGATGGAGCCGAACAAGTGCCGCTTATGTTGCCGCCCTCATTCCCTGCGCTACTGTAAGGCGTTCCGGGCTATGGCTCCTGAGGAAAGGCATGAATCGGCACGCGCACACAAGTACTGCGTGAATTATCTGGCCACCTCACATGTCACAGGAGCTTGAGATTCTTCGGCCAGCTGTAACAGATGTGGCAGAGCACACCACACACTGCTACACCGATCGACTTTGAGCTCGCCTGGGCAGAGGCGCAAGAGGGCGACACAAGGCGGTCGAACAGCCAATCACCGCACCATCCGCAAACCGCCACGAAGCCTCCAGAGCCGCTCTGCCGCCAAACGTCGTCAGATTCGGGAGCTGCTAAACAAAGCCCAAGCCATCATCGAGCGGCTGAAGGAGTTGTTGCCGGCATCCGCACAGGGCGGGCGCCATGTTGAGGACATGGACGAGTAATGGCCACAGCATCTTAGGTTTAAGTATCAACAAATGCATACATACAGGGTGTCCAGGAAGTCATGGATAACCCTGTAACCGCCAGTGCGCGACATTATGGTCTACCAAATAAAAAGATAAAAACTTATAAAAAGTGTCATGGTTTTCGAGATTTTTTGACTTTTTTATATTTTTGAAAAATCTGTACCTTAGGTCGATTTTTTCCATGCCGTTTCTACAAATAAAAACTTTTTGAAGTTGCATCTTTTTTATTTTTATCTAAACTTATTCCGCTATCGATAGAGTATAACAATTTTTCAGTAATTGCGTTTAAAATGTTTAAAAATTAACTTCAATAAAAAATTGTGATCCTGAACAAACATTACCTCTATATTTGACGATACGTGGTGAAAAAAATTTGTACTACACAAGTTGTGAAAATAATCTTAAAAACTTACATGTTTAATGGTAATTCCAAAATGATATAAAAATTATAACCTTTAAGTCTTTCTGCTGTTTTTATTACGATTTGAATCTAAAAGGATGCTTATGACTTATCTAGCTTTTAACCAGATGCTGTAAAACAGCCGTTAGGGACGTGCGTTACAGTGGTTGACTTTAAAACAGCTACCTGCCCAGAAGCACATTGGCTTTAGCGTTTAGTTATTTGGTGTTTTCCCGACTTTTTGCGACGCGTTTTCGGTTTGTTCATACTTTTTTTGCGGTAGTACTGGATTAGTTTTGCAAAGTGATTTTTATTTTTTTTGATATTGGTGTTATTAGTGATGCTACGGATTATTGATTGGAAATGTCCAGTTCATATACACCAACTGAATATGCAAATATGCATTTTATTTACGTGGAATGCCAAGGTAACGCCAACGCTGCTGCCGAATTATACCGAGAGAGGTAAGGGAGATATTTCCTATAATAAAAAAATGACGTTTATAGTTTCACTTTGATTTGGGCGCAATTTTAAATAAGTACATAATAAAAAAAGTTATCGTTGTTTAAGGTATCGCAACGGACGTCATCCGGACTATCGCGTTTTTATAAGAGTCCTTAACTCTTATTGTGAAGGAAGGAGTACTGCAATGGGTCCTGTGAGAGGTAATGGTGGGAGACCATTACTACCAATGGATGTCGAAGAGGAAGTTCTTCAGGAGGTTAGAGGAGACCCTGGCATTTGGGTTCGCCAAATTGCCAGACGAACGGGCATTAGCAGGTCTACGGTCCACCATATTTTGAAACGTCATAAGATGCACCCTTACCATGTTCAGCGAGTGCAAGTCCTGTTACCTACGGACTATGTGCAAAGGGTTGAATTTTGCAGGCAAATGCTTAGAAAAATGGAAAGAGATCCGAATTTTTTCGACAAAATTTTATGGCCGGATGAATCTTCATACCATAAAGACGGATACATGAACATGCACAACCAGCATCAATGGGCGCTTGAAAATCCACATGCAATAAGAGAAAACCGTTCGCAGACACAATTTAAAATTAATCTGTGGACAGGAATAATAAATGGTCAAATTATTGGACCCCACGTACTACCAGCTACGCTAAATGGTGGAATTTATTTAGATTTTCTGGAAAATNCAGGAATAATAAATGGTAAAATTATTGGACCCCACGTACTACCAGCTACGCTAAATGGTGGAATTTATTTAGATTTTCTAGAAAATCATTTGTATCAGCTTTTAGAAAAAGTTTCATTATGAACGAGGCAGACCATGTGGTTACAAAACGATGGATGTCCAGCTCATTACGCTGCTCAAGT
>NW_016183173.1:0-5644 GCF_001687245.7 Rhagoletis zephyria | reverse complement strand
TTAAAGTAGTTTCATGTCCACTAACAACACAGTGCAAAATTTTTATATTGTTCATATTTGGATTTAAATAGGGTTTGCTAAAATATAAGCCATATTTCAAAGCAAAACAAANATGAAAATTTTTTTCGATTTTTAGTTTTTGGTGAGTAACGTACCAGTATTTAAAGTAGTTTCATGTCCACTAACAACACAGTGCAAAATTTTTATATTGTTCATATTTGGATTTAAATAGGGTTTGCTAAAATATAAGCCATATTTCAAAGCAAAACAAAAATAAAATAAAAATTTAGCATGTAAAACATTGCGAATATTAAAAAAAAACAAACCGTATACTCAATTTTGTGAGAAACAGTATATATATTTATAGTACATATCGACGCCTCCAAACCATACTATGCTATGCCAGCTTAGACTTAGTCAGGCTTAGCATAGTAGGGTTTGGAGGCGTCGATATGTACGTCTGCTTGTACGAAGAAATGACTTCAACGAACGTTAATAAAGGCCTTCTTATAAATGTAGATTTATCTATATACATACATAAAATAATAGCCGTTTTTGTTGTTCGGAGTTAACTCAAAAACTACTGCATGGATTTCAGGCAAATTTTCAGAGGTTATACTTTGAATATATGGTCCTATTATAGGCTAGCAGAAAACTCGCTAGGTGGCGCTGGGGTCGAGCTATTTATAAAAGTCGTATTTATAAACCGATTTCGTTCAAACTTTTAACGTTTGCTACCTCCATTATGAGAAATACGTATGCGAAAACTCGCTAGGTGACGCTGGAGTCGAGTTATTTATAAAAATCGTATTTATGAACCGATTTCTTTTATATTCAAAACGTAAGCTACCAGCATGATGGAAAATACGTTTGCCAAAAATAGACCCGCTAGGTGGCGCGGGAGTCAAGTTATTTATAAAAGTCGTATTTATAAACCGATTTCGTTCAAATTCGCAAAGTGAGCTACCTGTATGATGAAAAATTCGTTTCCGAAAAATGAGCTCGCTATATTGTATAAAATCTGATTGAAATTCATAATACGTATTCATTTCATGACAAGCAGTGGTTTTCCAGAAAAGGCACCTAATGGATTGCGCTGTAGCCGAAATATATAGAAACCCACTCGGGGTTTGGTCTGCTTTGGCCCTATATTCATCTTAGACGAATTTACTTTTCATATGGCTAAATGGAGGATTCGTTTAAGTATGCATGTAAAGACTGCAACATTGTGTAAGCGCACCTTTGCCTGACGCCCTCATACACCCTAAATGCGACCTTGCACCTAGCTCCGATTGACGAAATTGCTCGGGGCGGCCGTTAGTACAGCAGTAAGACTCAAAGAAACCAGTTCATAAATATTAAGGTAAATTGTAAAAGTGGCAAATTGACAAGGAGAGATTCGACCACATCCGTAAAAAAGGAACACGGTAGGTATATCATTGGCTTCATTTGAACGATATTTAAAAGATCACACGACTCATTTAGTCAGTGCGCGGGAAAACTTTTCATCCTGTGGGGGGGCGAGGATTCTTGGCCCTCCTATAACTGAAAACGCTTATCTGTGCTCTTTAGTTTCCTTATAAGGACTTTTTTTGGCTTACATGGTTTACGGACCAATGTTGAACTCATGACATCGAAAGGGATTATTATTCCATATGGTATAACAGCACTACTATTCTTGGCCTATGTGTGAGGAGTATTCTGCTCTTTAGTCGTTTCAATTTAAACTAGAAATGTTTACTTTACAGACCGCTTTTGCTTTTAAACGCTATTTTTGTATTGTCCAACGCAAAAGATCTTATTTGGCGCCGCGAAGCAAGCGGGCATTGGCTAGTTTACAATAAANTATTCCATATGGTATAACAGCACTACTATTCTTGGCCTATGTGTGAGGAGTATTCTGCTCTTTAGTCGTTTCAATTTAAACTAGAAATGTTTACTTTACAGACCGCTTTTGCTTTTAAACGCTATTTTTGTATTGTCCAACGCAAAAGATCTTATTTGGCGCCGCGAAGCAAGCGGGCATTGGCTAGTTTACAATAAAATCCCATATTAAAAAAAAGAGTGTGTTTAAATTCTTAAAGAAAAAATTTGATCCATTGGAAAAAATCGGAGCCGACCATAGTTTTTATAATGAAAAAAGTGTCTCTAAACGGAACGTGTGTAACGCAAGAAACACCCATACGTACATACATAAATATATACCCAAATTCATAAATGATTGGCGGAACTAGTGCAGTGGCCGAGGATGGCTCCATTTGCAGAAGTAATTGCAAGTAGGATCAGTTCCTCACTATGGTGCCGTCACTCAGGTACTTTAAGATTACATAGAAAGTAATTAGGGTTTGTGTCTCCCGGAATGCATAAGTCTTGATAAGAGATCATTGCTTTAAAGATCGAAAGCGATGACTGATGCAGCATGAATATAGAATTTTCGATTCTCTGGATATCGACATTTCAAACATCATTTTCATTAGAAGTTGGACGATCTGAAAAATATTTTGCTTTAGAAAATAATATGCAATATGTTTGATCAAATATTGCAATACGTACCGAAACACATGTATTTAAATTCGGGTCGTCTGTTAATTTGTGTGCTTCCATTATTTTCCTTTAAGATTTATTTTATACTATTTTGTTTGTTTTTATTTGATAAATTATTCAAAATCACAAAACTTTCTTAACATTGAAGTGTACGTATCGATGGTCCTGTGCAATAACGACACAATTCAAAATTCAAAAATAAAAACTGTTACTACTGTTAAGTGGCTCATGTCTCTAATCCTTTTCGAATCCATGTCTAATCTTTTGTACTTGCTTCAGCAATCTTAACTGCTTACTTTAGTAAGGGATGGAAATGAAAGTTGTGTGTGTGCTAACGAAGCGATATTCCGCCGAAATCCGCAATAAAATCTGCGTTTTGCTAATTTTAGTCCTGCAATTGCCACGACCATTTCTAGGAGTTGGTCGCCTTAAAGAAAAATCTTGCCATACAAATATTATATCTGGATAGGTACTCTATCGGAATCCGCAATCAAATTTTACTTTTTGCAAAAACCCGATGTCNAAAAAGGAACACGGTAGGTATATCATTGGCTTCATTTGAACGATATTTAAAAGATCACACGACTCATTTAGTCAGTGCGCGGGAAAACTTTTCATCCTGTGGGGGGGCGAGGATTCTTGGCCCTCCTATAACTGAAAACGCTTATCTGTGCTCTTTAGTTTCCTTATAAGGACTTTTTTTGGCTTACATGGTTTACGGACCAATGTTGAACTCATGACATCGAAAGGGATTATTATTCCATATGGTATAACAGCACTACTATTCTTGGCCTATGTGTGAGGAGTATTCTGCTCTTTAGTCGTTTCAATTTAAACTAGAAATGTTTACTTTACAGACCGCTTTTGCTTTTAAACGCTATTTTTGTATTGTCCAACGCAAAAGATCTTATTTGGCGCCGCGAAGCAAGCGGGCATTGGCTAGTTTACAATAAAATCCCATATTAAAAAAAAGAGTGTGTTTAAATTCTTAAAGAAAAAATTTGATCCATTGGAAAAAATCGGAGCCGACCATAGTTTTTATAATGAAAAAAGTGTCTCTAAACGGAACGTGTGTAACGCAAGAAACACCCATACGTACATACATAAATATATACCCAAATTCATAAATGATTGGCGGAACTAGTGCAGTGGCCGAGGATGGCTCCATTTGCAGAAGTAATTGCAAGTAGGATCAGTTCCTCACTATGGTGCCGTCACTCAGGTACTTTAAGATTACATAGAAAGTAATTAGGGTTTGTGTCTCCCGGAATGCATAAGTCTTGATAAGAGATCATTGCTTTAAAGATCGAAAGCGATGACTGATGCAGCATGAATATAGAATTTTCGATTCTCTGGATATCGACATTTCAAACATCATTTTCATTAGAAGTTGGACGATCTGAAAAATATTTTGCTTTAGAAAATAATATGCAATATGTTTGATCAAATATTGCAATACGTACCGAAACACATGTATTTAAATTCGGGTCGTCTGTTAATTTGTGTGCTTCCATTATTTTCCTTTAAGATTTATTTTATACTATTTTGTTTGTTTTTATTTGATAAATTATTCAAAATCACAAAACTTTCTTAACATTGAAGTGTACGTATCGATGGTCCTGTGCAATAACGACACAATTCAAAATTCAAAAATAAAAACTGTTACTACTGTTAAGTGGCTCATGTCTCTAATCCTTTTCGAATCCATGTCTAATCTTTTGTACTTGCTTCAGCAATCTTAACTGCTTACTTTAGTAAGGGATGGAAATGAAAGTTGTGTGTGTGCTAACGAAGCGATATTCCGCCGAAATCCGCAATAAAATCTGATAGGTACNATCCGCAATAAAATCTGCGTTTTGCTAATTTTAGTCCTGCAATTGCCACGACCATTTCTAGGAGTTGGTCGCCTTAAAGAAAAATCTTGCCATACAAATATTATATCTGGATAGGTACTCTATCGGAATCCGCAATCAAATTTTACTTTTTGCAAAAACCCGATGTCTAACACCTTACCAAATATATGTTAACATAAGTTTTCGAAAAAAAAATTACAAATAATTGTTGATTCTCACAAAATAAACCATCTTGTCATAAAGAAAAATTATTTATATTATTCTTGAAAAACCCCAATTTTCTTGAACCACGTTTTTTATAGAGAATTGAACAGGGATTACGACGGTATAATTTTAAATCCGTAATTTACTGGACTTCACTATGCAAATCAACTTCAAAAAGTTCAACTGTTAATAGCTAAGTTAGCTTTAGGACAATCTTGACCATCTTATATATAGAAATGCTAAACCCGTTTCTTTAGCTTTAAAACGACGTTAAGATGAACACCCCTATTCTGCAACTCTTTCGTATCCGGATTTTGCTACGAATCGTAGAAATAGTATGCTGCAATCCGAATCGTATTTTCGAGCTTTCGAAATTCGTAACAATGGCATGCCTAGAAACGAATGCGTAAGCTTTTTTGCGTAATTTTGTACGAAAACAATACTGTTTCGGAGGCGCGATAAAAAACGTAAATCGATGTGTGTTTGTAGGAAATATTAGTGGTGTTCATTTAAACAGATAAATTTGCCCTTCGCATATACGTATATTTTTATCCACTGCTTTATGTAAACGAGTAAAACAGAATCTTTGTTGCCCCTTATCGAGAAACTTGGGTCCGGTTTAGTTATTTGTAGAATGATTTTCGGTTGTTGTGTCCAAACGCATAATCCGAATCCAAAAACTATAACATCGCGTGTAATCAAAGGATTACAATTTTATTTAAAATAAATGTTTCAAATTTCCGAGCACTATCTTATTAATAAATTCGGTCTGCACTATGCACTTTTTTGCAAATTTCACCGTGGTTGTAGCCGGAGCGATGTGCACAAGAAGTGTTGTATACCTTTGACATGCGGAAGCCCCTCTTCTCCGGCAACACAGAAAGGAGAATTCTACTTAGTAAGGGTTATAATCCCGAAGGCAGAAGCAAGTGCAACAGGTGGTGGACCTAACAAAGTGCATGTCTTCAATGGCTTGGAAGAAGCTGTTATGCAATAACTGGATTGAGAACCAGTTCTTCAGGCATAGGAGTAGTTCTGGCTTG
>NW_016183172.1:3086-5645 GCF_001687245.7 Rhagoletis zephyria | reverse complement strand
TGAAAGTTTGTGGACACACAACATTGCAAGTTGATAAAAGCGTTGTAATAAAAAGCGGTTTATTAAAACCATCAGCCATAACGAGTTGGCGTAAGATTGAAAGTTTCTCGAAAAACATAAAAGAAAGCGATAATTCACCATACGCGCAGAATCCTGAAAAATCCCGAAAAAAATCCAACAATTTCCCCAAAAAAAAAATTATTAAAAAAGCATAAAATTCTGAATCATTGCGAGAAAAACTGCAGAAATTTGTGAAAACTCCCGAAACTTTCATTTTATGAACCATACCTAAATTACGGTCGAAATCCTGTTTCTGTAAAATTCTGAGCAAATAGAGGTCGTCATTTCAGCTAAAGGTAGACCACTTCTTTAGAGATTTTTAGCACATAGTCTAGTTTTTAATAATAAAGAGAATTTATAGAAAAAATATGTAAAAATCAGCGAACCCTATTTCTCATTTATTCCAAGAAAATGCGATTATAGTTTTTAAATATGCATTACTAAACTTCAAGCGCATCAGTGCAATACTAGAAAAATCTTAAGCGATAACAATATATTAATTTATGGCAGTTTCATCACTTATTGTTTATTTAATCTATATATTGATATAATCGATCAATGCTCGCTCGAATTAGCATTACTCTGCAGATTTTCGCTGCACTTTGATAGAGGTGTAAGGCTGTTGAACGTCCTAAGAATATATTAGAATGCAACAATAAAGCAGAGCAAGATTTAATTCTATAAATACCCCAAGTCTAAGAATGAAACTGAATGACTGTCGAAAGGGTAGCACAACAAGCAGTTGAATACAGAAAAAAACTATAGCCGACAATGAGTGAAAATAAGCTTCATCATAAACTTTACACTATAGGTACTAATCTTTAGAAAGATTTCTAAAAAAAAATTGTGTCACTTTAATTACTTAATTTGCAAGCGAGGCCGAACACATTTGCAGCAGTGAAACTTATCACAGCCTCAATTCGCCGACAACGATGTGGGAAATAAATTTTATTATCACTAAAGCGCTTAATTTGACTGCGCGAGATAAAGCAAATATGTATGTATGTATGTATAAACATATGCATATTTAAGTCTGTGTTGTTGCAATTTTTGTGATGTACATACTACATACATATGTACATGCTTTCTTCTTTTAACATTTTTTTGTTAAGTATTATTCTAAACTCCGTGGACAAGCAAAAGCTATTATAATTTATAAATTGTTTTAATTTGGTATACTGTACATACATACATAAAAGTACCTTGCGGGAAATGTATCTCACTATAAGTTAACTTGAAGTTGATTAGGAGCGAAATAAAGGTCACTATTATCTGTATATTTTCTTTGAGGAAACCCAACTATATTTCTATGGCGATGGCCACGAAATATTCAAGGGTGGTTACCTCCCCATGAGGTGTCAAGTAACTTGTAAGTAACTACATTGGACATAAAATATCAATAAGAGATACAAAATATTTTTTTTTGTTGTGAAGTGCAATAAGAAAGTGTATTCTTGGTAAAATTTTTATGAGGATATTTAATAGAAACTTGTTTAAAGAAAACAATAAGCCCATTTACGTCTGCATTACTCCTGCACTACTTCCCAACTAGTTTAAAGTTAGCTTTTTTAAGCTAACTACAAGCTATATATTTTAAAGAAATCCCGCCAAAGCTAACTATATGTTGGTTATTTTTTATCAATTGATAATTTTGACGTAGAATACGTCTTACCTTAAGGTATGGGGGCTATGTTCAAATGTTGTAGTTGTAATTTTTAGAGCTTCACAAAAACGCTTATTGCACGAGAACTAATAAAGCGATTTCAAAGAAAAGTGTGGCGTTTCAAAGATAAAATTCCAAACCTGTCGACAGATTCATTTTTGTAAATAACCAATTCGGTTTCTGTCGTAAAAACAACGGTAAACATTGCCTTATTTTGGGGTCAATTTTGAGCCTTTAAAGTGCTCTAGCAACTTATTGTTGGCATATATAACTTTCATTTTCGGGATATAGGTTCTTTGGAGCAGTAGAAATATTATCGGGTACAAATTTTATATAAATTTAACAAATATTGAGCATTTTAAGGCAAAAAATTGTTGAAAAAATTTGCAAATTTTTTTCATTACCAAAATGCTCGAAAACCGCTCGAATGATTTTGTTTTTGTTTTCTTTAATCAAAAATTCAAGAGTTTTCCTTTCGTTTGGTATATGGGAAGTATTGGTTGATATCTTCTATATATGTTTATTTTATTCAAATATATGGGCATAAATGATTTTCCATACAAAATCACCTCGTCATCATTTTGCAAACACGTGCATGTATTGGAAGTGTGGGAAGGAGACAAAAAGTATGTATGCGTATGTAATGCGGCTTTTGATCGCAGCGTATGTACATATGTAAATGCATATATACGTACATATGAAAGTTTCAGTTAATGTGGATCTGTTTGGTTTTGTTATCGATATTTTTATCGATTTTGTTATCGATTTTATTACCGATATTTTTATAGATTTTGTTGTCGGTATTTTAATCGATTTTGTAATCGATATTTAATTTA